>NW_028227265.1:19055000-19345000 GCF_978045245.1 Mus caroli | reverse complement strand
CATACCTTGAGCTCATTGGCTTCGATGTAGCCACTTCTGTCTGTGTCATACTTCCGCCAAGCCTGCAACGGGAATGCCAACCTAGTCACAAAAACACATCAAACCCTGCTACCCTCCCTCAGGTTCTCTTTAACAGGACAGTAGGGTCTTGGTCCCTTCAGTGTCACAGAGGAAGAAACAAAGGAGAGTCTCTTGGTCAAGGTTACATAGAAGGGGAGAAAAACTACCTGGCAAAGGCCCCTTATTTTAATTTGCTCCAGGCTTAGGTCCTGGTTTGTAGGTACTGTTTGTTTTGTACGTTGAGGGAGGTACGGTGTGATCATCACAGCAGGCCTGTGGAGGCCAGGGAACAACTCATAGAAGTTGTTTCCTCCTTTCAACATGTGTGGGCTTTGGAGTTTGAACTCAGGTTGTTGGAGTGAACAGCAATCACCCTTACCCACTGAGCCACCCTGCTAGCTCCTAGGTCGTCCTGCAAATTAGGGTGGACCTTTTTTTTCTAAGTGCTAGCCAGGCAGTTTTGATCCAGGATAGAACAAGGACCTGATAGATCTTAGGTTTGCTTCGGGTATGAGGTCTCCTTTTATTGGTGAGGAGTGAGGGAGGAGGTGGGGATGGGAGGCAAACTCAGGAGGGAGCAGGAACAGGCCTGGCTCCTGTTTATTTTTCTCAGTCTGCCATCCCTCCCCCAAAGATGTATTTCATGGACATGTTCAATGGTCAAGCAGAATTGTTAATGCAATTGGTTATTTTAGACTGTACCCAAAACAACACTACTCCCTTGCCTTTCTTATAAAACCTCTCTCTCTCCCCCCCCCTCAAAATCACCTATCTTCTGCTCTCATATGGTTCAAGTGAGATTGAGAGTAAGCACGTGACCTAGGCCTGACCTCTCCCCACTCAGTCCCAGGCTCTGGTCTATGTCTTTTGTTTGGTAAAAGTATTAGAACTCTGTAAAAACCAGGGCTGAGCTTGCTGACCACATGAGCTGCATCCTTTAACTCCTTCTTAGAGGCAGTTTCGGCTAGATGACATAAGAGTCTCACCACCGTGGAGATAGGGTCTCTTCCAGCTCCAGTGGAGCCTTTAAGAACTACAGCTCAACTGGCTCCCCACTGGGTTCATAAGATGCTCTGCACCAGAGCCACCAGGTAAGCAGGTTCAACCATAGACACCATTAGATAACTAGTCTTTGTCTCTCTATGGTGTTAAATGTGGGGGGATAATTTGTTACACAGCAGCAGGTAACTTATAATGTCCTGAGACTCCGTGGTCCTATACATAAGGGCTCTGAAACCATCAGGTGGGGGAGATGGAATGTCAGGGACAGAACTGCCCGAGTCTCTGGCAAAGAGTCCCAGAGAACCTGGCTCCTCTCAGTCTTTGTACTATATTTGTGTTTCATATATGTGTATATATATAATATATATATTTCATACACACACATGTATATATATTTCAAATTTTGCTCCTTTGACTTTTCTGCCCATCACACCTGGCTCCAAAGCCACACTTGAGCCACATTGCGTTTCTTGAGAGGGGGAAAAACAAACTCAAATCTCCTCCCTGAAATTTCTCTCCAGTACACGCTACCTCTGTATGAGTGCTTCTCGTGTTGACAGGAGTCTTAGAACTTGTGGACAATGTAGGGTCTTTCTTTTATATATATATATTTAAAAAACTGTGATTTTTCACTGCATACTGGGACATCTGGTCTTCGTTTTTCTTAGAGTTATGAAACACAAGTAAACCCATCCTCTAGACAGCTTGGGTAGCTGCCACCCAATCCTCCTCCACAGGGCAAAGCATCCAGAGGCTACTCTAACTATGATCCTGCAGCACGTCTGACCACACCCCAGTCCCCCCTCATCCCACCCCCACCTTTACTCTCTACTGGTTCTGGGCTCTAAGCTCTCAACTTCCTTTCCCTTCTACCAAGGTGCCCTTATTCTCTTCTCATTCAAGGAAGAGAGTTAAAGAGACTCAGGCTTTGCAGGATCTAAAAAGAAATAAAAGGAGTCCTGAGGTATTCCTAAAATTAGATGTTAAATGTTGTGCTCAGCAGGATGGGGTCTATGGGAGAACACGGGGCCTTTCAGGGTTTCTGAGGGACCATTTCATGTTTGCAGATGCTAAGAATGGAATGAACAGCTAACCCCAGGAAGGGGGGAAGTTTTGGAGGGTGGTGGGATCCCAGGAGGTGTCTGCGAGAGGGAGGCTGGGCTTGTTCAGCAGACATGCATGGGTGTAGAAGGGTAAAGGCATGCAAGAGTATAGTATCATGTCAATCAACCACATGGAGGGAAAGTACATCGAGAAACACGCACACACATGAGAGAGAGGCGGGGGGGGGGGGGAGGCTTTGCTCCTTTGAAAGCATCTCTGACTCTTTTTTTTTGTTTTTTGGTTTTTCGAGACAGGGTTTCTCTGTGTAGCCCTGGCTGTCCTGGAATTCACTTTGTAGACCAGGCTGGCCTCGAACTCAGAAATCCGCCTGCCTCTGCCTCCCAAGTGCTGGGATTAAAGGTGTGAGCCACCACCACCGGCAGCAACCCTGACTCTTACAAACTATATGCATCCAGATGGAGTGAGGACCAATCTCTGCATCTCTACAAGAAAGGAAGGAATAGGCACAGTCGTCTCTTCCTTCTCCTCACCTCTCTCTCTCTCTCTCTCTCTCTCTCTCTCTCTCTCTCTCTCTCTCTCTCTCTCTCTCTCTCTCTCTCTCTCTCTCTCTTTCTCTCTCTGAGACAGGGTTCCTCTGTATAGCTATGGTTGTCCTGGAACTCACTCTGTAGACCAGGCAGGCCCCGAACTCAGAAATCCACCTGCCTCTGCCTCCTGAGTGCTGGGATTAAAGGCGTGCACCACCAAGCCCGGCATCACTCCCCTCTCTTTTTAATCTTCGTTTCCTTCCTTTCCCTCCTCCTTTCCCCCCTCCCTTCTTCCCCTTTCCTCTTCCTTCATTTCCTTCTGTGTTAGAGAGAGAACTCCAGGGCCTTGTACATGCTAGACAAACCTCCTGCCACTGAGGCACATCTTCAACCCACATCCACTTTCTATAGACACTAAATAAATAAATAAATAAATAAACAAATAAATATAGCCCTAGGGATGTACCACTATTCTTTAACAGAGGCAAAAAAAAAAAAAAAAAAAAAAAACTAAGTACGAAATTCAGCTCGTCAACTACTTGACTTGTAGAAGAATCTTGCCATCTCAGAAAACCCGGAGAAAATCCTTTAAGTTGCTATAAATGTCTGGGCAAGTTGCACTGAAAAGAATGAGTCTTCCAGCTTGAAAATCGGTTCTTTCTAGCCAGGGGATCTGATTCAGTGTTGCAGGGCATCTACAATGACCCAGGTAATACCTCTGCTACATGGACCACACACCTCAACCAGGAGAGCCCTGTGGGGTCTAGCATCTCCCAAGGACTCTCTGTCGGGTGTTAGGGCAGGCCTTCTCTGAATACAGGAGGAAGGGAGGTCGCTGTGTGCAGAGAGAAGGCTCACCTCCATAAACTCAGCGCTGGAGCCCACGTGCTGCCTGAAGCACAAAAGGAAATTCTCTTCGGTCGGCAGGATCTGTGCCAGCTGGGAAACACAGAAAACCACACCAGTGTGAGAGGGGGGAGGCACATCAGGGAATAGAGCCGGCTTTCCCACAGGAAGGATGGAAAATGGCCAGCAGACAAGCGGTAAGGAAATGGCATTTTGCTCTCTTTCATTTCCTTCCTTGAGCACAGAGGCTGGCGGCCCTTCAAAGGGGTAGGTAGAAGGTTCTGAGAAGTGAGACGCTTGGGATGATCTCTACCCCGGGGAAAGGGGAGCCTTTACCACTTGGGACGCTGCTTTATTGATTGCAAATGAAGACTTTAGCAACTTCATTCTCAAAAATTGCAAATACCCACCATGCATCCAACACATGCAGCCCACCTAACTGCTGTTAACCCCCCCCCCCCCCCGCCCCAGCATCCCTGGGCTAAGGCAAATCCTAATTAGTTTAATCAACCCCTCCCTCAAATGAGACAATCCCATTCCCCTCACCAGCGATTGGCTTTGGAATAGGCACGTGACCCATACTGGCCAATGACATGTGAGGTGGGCTACTGTGGCTTGTGGGGAAAGTTTCCTTGCATTTAAAGAGGGGCGCACTCCGCAAATGAACATGACTGTGTCTGCATGATGTTTCTGAAGTGTTTGCAGTCCTCTGGCTACAAGATTGGGGAACACAATGGTGTGTCGTTATTGTTGTTGTGGTGGTGTTTTGTTTTTGTCTGTTGTTGTTGTTTTAAAGCAGGGGACAGAGCCAAGAGAAGAAAGGCAGAGCCTTGACCATGGCCTCGTTCTTTAGGAGAGTCTCTTGACTTAAACGAGGAATAAGTAAACCACAGTGCCACACGGGACACAAGGCACGTTTGTAAAGTTCTAGTGACACACACGGCCCCAACCCATTCTGGGGCTTATTTCCAGTATCTTCTCCCCTGCTACAGCGGCAGTGTTGAAGAGCTGTGGGCAGAGACACCACGGCCTGTAAACCCTGAAATATTTCTTACAGGCTGTATCTAATAAAGAAGATGTCTTGTGACCCTGGGATTTACAACATGGACACGTTATGTCATGCCTCCTCTTTTAAGTTGATTTGTGCACATTCCTCAGTTGACCTGAAGGGCAACTGCCAGCTGGATACAACTTCCCCCGCAGGTGAACTACCCTCAGCTAAATTAGAACAGCCCTACTGGGGAAGGTCTATGGTTCCTACAATTCTTGGGCAGAGCAGTCTGTACCCAATGACTTATTAATATGGGCCTCCAGGTGAAACGGAGAGTTCTATTGGAGATAGGCCAAGGCAGAGATGGTCTCCAAGTATACCCTTCTCTCTGCACTTTGCAAACAATCCTCTCGTCCTCTCTGATCTCCGCCACATGTCTCAACATGCATGCCGCATGTCTCAAGCTTCATTTCTAGAGCTTCTTCTGGTCTATCGTAGAATTTGAACCAATATATCCTAGGAGATCAAGGCCCTGATTTATGGGCTACCACTACCATTCCTGGCCTCTCGACTACAGGTCACAAACTGATGATCACGGTTGGCATACATATTTACGTATAAGTATGAGCATATATGTGTGGGTGAGTATGTATGTATATGTAGTCATGTAGAAATTACATGGATTGTATGTCATGCATGTAAATTATCTAATACATATATATATATGTGTATATATATATATATATATATTACATATTCATTTTTGGATATGTTTAGGTGGGGTATGCAGACTCCTATTTACTAATCTTCCCACTGTCCTAAGCTTGGCTTTTCACACATTTGCAGCAACTGTTGGATCCTGAGAGCATTTAGAGACCAGATCCTAGACCATTGTTTGTTCCTTGCTCTTTCCTTGGGTGACACACATAGAAAGCCCCTATTCATTCTGTTCGGTTGGCTTAAGTGCTTCGGCAGGGATGTTTCTTGTTTCTTGGACACAAGAACCTGTTACAGCCTCAGCCGGACCCCTGGTTCTCCTCAGCCACGCCCCCTGGCTCTCACCTCCGCCATCTCAATTTTCCCATCTGAGTTCTTATCATACTTCTGCATGAACTCCTTCATCTTCTCTCCAAAATTGTCGCTCTTAGACATCTGTGGATAGAGAGAGGAGGCTGATCCTGCTGCCATGTTATGTAGAGTTGAGGATCTCAGTGAAGCAGGGCTGAGCTTCATTTTGTGTCCTGAACACATGGCTCAGAAACGTGTGACCCTGGTGCTCCGAGGGTCAGTCTGTGCTTTAGATGGGAGTCACATGATTATCAAGGGACATAGGACACGTGGGCATGTTCTGTACCATGTGATTAGATGCACCCTTTGACATTTGAGAACCACAGCTCCATAAGGGGTTCGGCCTTATTTCCACCACTCTGATGGGAGTTACAGCTCTTAGCACAACCAAGCTCCACCCACCACACCACAATAGGTTCCGACCACTTTCACCAATACAAAATGAAGCACTCATTCGCCTCTTTACAGATACACTTGCGATTCTGCAGTACTCTTATCTGATTTCATGCTAGAAGGGATGTGAGGGCATCACACAGCTCAGGGGAGATTTAAATTCCGCCACTCAACTATTCTAAGGATAGAAAAACTGATTACTTATTAAGAGTCCCGTTAGCCCGTTACCCCTCAACTTAAACATAGTGGTCTCTTGATGGTCTGGAACCTTTCCCCGGTTTTTGGGTGCGGCTGAGATGTCACCTACACCCAGGAACTCTATCTTATCCTCAGTCAATGCTGCCCTGCCCCCTCCCCTGCCCCCAGGAACATTTACTCTTCTGCTGCTTGTCCAGGGCCCTTCAACAGAGGCTTCAAGCTTCTTAGGAGCTTTTTCTGGATTCTTCCATATCACCTCTGGCCTTTGAATCTGATCTCAATGTACCAATCCTCAACAGTCAGTGTTTATCTATATTTACAAATACATAAGATTTGACGCTAACTACTTATTGTAAATGTGGGCAGCCTAATAGAGGTTTACCACGGTCCCCAGTGGGCAAGTCATCTGTGCATCTCACAGGTAAATGGACTCCAAGATGCAGTGACTTCCCTCATGTTCATCCAGGTAAATACAGCTAGAGATTGAAAGCCTAGCTCCTGCCCCCCAAATCCACATGACAGATGCTCTGGGAATCGGTCCCAGATGACAGCAATTGGGATTGCGGTGGACAGACTTGTCAGTCACCCTCGTGCTGGCAGAGGGAGAAAATGACTAAGAGGATGATGGTTAGATTTGAAACTCTGGATTAAACACATTCTTCTGTGTTGTAGCTCATGATCCCAGAGTCAGTTGGAAAAGCCAGGATTTCTGTATCCTGGGCTCATATCATCCTAGTCACGAGGGCTGATGAGAGATCTGTGGGCAAGCACATCCACACCCCACCAGCAGCTGGTTCAAAGGTCATGACTCCTCCAAACCAACAGGATGGTCAGGGCTCAGGGGGTGCTTCCAAGTAGCCCTCAGTTCTCCTTACAGAGAAGCTAGCCTTTGTTGGTCTAGAATCTGGATCTGTCCCCTCGTCTCCACCAGGAGACGTTTGATAATGTCTGGGACATTTTGTTTTGTTTTGTTTTTAGTGGTGTGTTTGTTGTTTGTTTTGATAGGGTCTCACTCTGTAGCCCTGGCTATCCTGAGACTCACATTGTAGACCATATTAGTCTCAAACTCACAGAGATCTGCCTGCCTCTGCCTCTCAATGGCTGGGATTAAAGGTTTGCACCATCACAACCTAACTTAGGACATTTTTGATGCCCATGACTTGGCTATCTCCTGCGTAGGTGCAAGCGTGCTGGATAACACACTATAACATAAAGACATCCCTTATGACAAAAACTACTCAGCCTCAGATGACAACGGTGCTGAGGCTGGAACACTTGCATGCATTTTGGGGTCCTCTGAGAACCCCCTCGTGAATTATAAACCCTTGGCCTTCTGGGCTGTGTTCTCAGGCAACGATAGATCCATGCACACATAAGCACATACCTGTGCCATTTGAGGGAATTCATCAACTCTTGGCTTTCATGGTGGTTAACTCCCTAAGTCACCCAAGGATGTTCAAATGAGGTGCTCTTAGGGAGAACCTGGCTTTTCTTTATATCCTTACAAACGAAAGACTCTTTAGTGCCAAGATTGGAGAGACCCCAGGTCTCTAGATGTATCGTGGGTCAGACCATTCTCAAGACTAGATAGGTCAAGATGACAAGAAAATCCCAAACGTGGGGGTGGAGCTTACCATTCCAGAACCCTTCCTTGCCTTCTCCAGCTCCTGGAAGAAGTTTTCTAGCTCTTTACCTTCAATGTACCCATTTCCTGTAATGATAGATAAAGAAAACATCAGAGTTAACCTTAGAGTCGAATAGTAAGACTAGGAAGTCACCACCTCCACAGAGAACTTCCCCCCATTCGTCTACAAACAGGTATCTTGGCCAGTCACGTTAAGGATGGGTCCTTGTCCTCGGAGCACTTGCAGGCACATGTTCAAGATTAATAATGTGCACCCTTGGAGTACTCAGCCAGCGCCTGCAGAACACTGGGGGAACAGACATCTGGTCCACTGGCAGAGATGGCTGCTGTTTCTGAGCAAGCGCTGTGTGCTAGAGGTCCCACGAGAAGCATTGTCGACATCAGGATTTGTCAGCAGGTAGTAGGCCTGCGACTAGGGCAGAAGTTGAGTTTCTGAGCTTGAGAAGGTGTATAGAGTTGGAGAGTGTTCTCCCAGCAACCATCGAGAACCTTAGAGTGTGACTCTATTTGGAAGTAGGGTTTTTATAGATGTCACTAGTCATGACAGTGGTCAAAGCATAGAGAAGACAGAGGCAAAGATTAGAGCAACACGTTTCCAAGCTAAAGAATATTGTGGATTGCTGCTGCCTCTAGAAGCAGAGGCATGCAACAGTCAAAGCCTATAGTGTATGCATGAGCACATGCACACACACACACACACACACACACACACACACAACTTGATTTCAGAGTTCTAGCGTCAAAAACTAGAGAGATTTATTTCTATTGTGTTAGATTACCCAATCTGTAGTACTTTGCTATGGCAGTCTCAAGAAACAAATATAGAAGGGACCCATGGGGAAAAAATTATTCAAGCCATCTCATCTGCAGAATGGCTTACTGTAGCTAAATAGTTCGGCTGATTGTTATTTTAGACAAGGTCTTACCATATAGCCCAGCCTGGTCTCAAACTTACAACCCTACTGCTTCTGCCTCCCAGGTGGTAAGGTTATAGTCATGTGGCTCATGTGAGACTTTGGAGAGAGAGAGAGAGAGAGAGAGAGAGAGAGAGAGAGAGAGAGAGAGAGAGAGAGAGAGAGAGAGAGAGAGAGAGAGAACAAGTGTATATGCACAGGGATGCATGTACATCCCAGGTTGTGTGCACATATGAAAACAAAGGTCAATGTTGCATACCTCCCTCTCTCATTTTCTGCCTTATTCTCTCACTGAACCTGGATCTGGTTATTTTGGCTAGATCATCATGAATTTAGAGATCTGCCTGTCTCTCCCCAAAAGTTCTGGAGCTACTGATGTGCACAGCCACATCTGGCTTTGACACAGAAGCTGAGATTCAAACTCAGGTCTTCATGCTTGTGCAGTAATCTCTCCAGCTTCGAGGTGGGAGCTTTCTGCATAGAGACCACACAGTCTGTGTTCATGATGGGAATGGACCTGAGAAAAGAGCGCAGCAATCATAACCAGGTCTGAAGGTCAAGGCCTGGCTTGTCTGGAGAACACATGAGTGAGAAGTCATATAGGTTCTCACAACTGGAGCCTGAATGGTCCAGACACTGGTGCTGAGATGAGTCTATGCCCAAGGTCACCAGTCTGTGCTAGCACTTACCGGAGGAACTCAGGCAGGGCTAAGGCAATGGCTCTAGAATTTACTGCATATTGGGATCTCTTGAGGCTCATTAAATAATATGAATGTCTGGCTCTCACCACTAGACATCCTGGTATCACTCGCTTGGGCTGTGAGCTCAACATCGTGATTTTTCTTTCTGAAGGCTCCCAGATGATTTCCTTGTATAGCAATGTTAGGCAATCAACTAACATCAAGTTCCTAATCTGATCAATAGCAGGGGAGCAAGGTCCCCATGGAGGAGGTCCAACCTGAATTGTTAAGAAGGTGGTCACTTTCTTCAAGGGCATGTGGAGCTGCAGTCTTAATAAAAGAACCACACGGAAGGATTTGCCTTGGCTTCTGTGGATAACATGGGGACGGGAGGATCTTTCCAACCTCTCTTCCTAGTGCCCCTGAGGTCTTAAGTCCCAAATAAATAACCTCAGAGGCCACCCCTCCTGGGGAAGATGCTCCAATAAATCTCGTACAGAGAGAATTGCATGAGATGAATTATGCATTTATTTTTGTCCGCAAAGAAAAGGTGATTACTGGGCCCCTCTGGGAGGAGGCAATTGTCTTTTCTTCTAGGATGTTCTACAAAGTACTTCAGGAGAGTTGGAAATTCACAAGGGGGTGGGGCTTGTTGGCCTGTGAGGCCAGCTGGGGTGAAGTGGGGGTGACCAGGAGCTTTCTAGGCGAAGAAGCAGAGATGTTGGTGACATTCCTCTGAGTTGTTACCTAGTGATATCTCTCTGACCTGACAATTATCCCATGGCTGAGATGCAGATTCCCCTTGACCACGAGTGAGTGCAGAGCCTTGGTCCCCACCCTCTTCCCCTAGGAGGCTTTACCAAATTAGGCAGGGAGGCAGAGCTCAGCTCTGAGTTTATTGTCACCCAGAAGCCCAAGGCTAGGGTGAGTGGAGTTAGAGCTGAGGGCAGGCGCTTAGGAGCTGGACCTATGAGGATGAATCGCCGTCCACAATGTAGAGGCCACGGGGGCTGGGGCAGGAGCTGAGGATGGGTGTGTGTTTCCTGAGGGTATCAGACGGTGGATGATGGGAAGAAGAAGCCTCCACACGAGGAAGAGCTGCATCCACTCAGCTCTGCAGAGCATCCCTTACCAAAAGCCCTCCCCGAGAGACCCACTTCACATGGCAGGTGATGGTGCGTCCTTTCTCTGTCCCTCTATTTGCTGCATAGGGGGTTGGTAAAGTTACCAGCCCTTCCTACCTAGGGACTGACACCTGTTTGTCCTCCTGGGACACGCAGACTTTGAGCATCATCTCTCTAAACCTCAGTTTCTTTAACTGTAAAAGGGGACCAAGGGGAGTTCCTCCTCCTGTGACCACTGGAGAGAGGCAACTGAAGAACAGTGAACTTACAGAGCCCACACAAGCCTCAACAATGCCCGTGCTATAGGCATTGATCATCACCACTGTGGCTCCTGCCTCCCGCCCCATATTAGGAACACTTTGGCCTTGGACTGCTAAATGATGATGTAATGAAATAGAGGTGTTTTTCCCTCCAAGGACCTTTGGGCAGGATGGACAAGAAAGGCCTCAGTGAACAGTCCCAGGCAATGGGAGGAAGAAAGAGAAGGAAGAAGAAACTTAGAGGCAGGGAGAGGGGATCAGGAGCTGAGATGGTCCCCTTCTTGGATACATCGAGCAGCAAGGGGGTTCCCACACACACCCATGGGGGCGTGATAAAAATCCCCGTGTGCCTTCCTGAACAGAAGGAGAAAATTTAGCTCCGTGCAATGAGCTTTTTCTTCGAAGGGAACAGTCGTTCCGGGCTGTAGGCATGGCCCTGTTCCGACAAATCACAGAGTGGTCCAAAAGCCTGTGACCAGCCATTGAAAAGGCCAGACAGGCTACTGAAGGTGGAGAGCAAGAAGTGGCAAATAGACACACAGGTCCAGAAGAAGGGCTGTCACCCCTGAGGGGACAGGTGTTCCTTCCAAGGCCACCACAGCCATCATTTAACAGGCCCTTTCATGTAAGGCTGGGATACAGAAGCCGTTAGCCAACATCCTTCTAGGAAGAGTTAAGTGCTGAGGGAATGGTTTGTTTTTTCTGTGACCTTGTTACAGTTCAGGGAGTTGGGGGGCACCAAGGATATCTCATGTGAATGGGCATTTATAAAAGATGTGGTTACCATAGTAACCATCATTGCTAACCTCCTTCAAACCATGAACATTAGGGAGAGGGGGCTGAGAGGGAGCGGGCTGGGGGAGTGGGAGGCTTGCATCCTTCCTGAGCCTGTTTTTGCTTCCATATTTCACCACTGCGTACCCCAAAGCTAAGGACAGAGAGCATTTTGTTGTCATTAATCTGAGCACAGAGGATTGGAAGTCCTTGATGGAAGGAGTCTGTACCCCAGAAAGGTTTTATTTGTTTCTCCCTGAGGTTCGTATGTGCAGATTTTACAAGGTGAGCAGACAAAAGGTACCTCCAGTACCTGTGCCTCCAGTTTCACGACTGTCCCTTGCTCCAGAACAAACCAGTTCCTCTTGGGCCCCCATTTCTCTCTCAAGTGAGCAAAACTGCTTAAACCCTTTCTGCCTGATAAGTCATCAGGAGAGCCATACAAAGTAACGTTCGGGAAAATGTAACATAGCCTATAAATAGAGCATCCTTTTTCCCTCCCTCACCTCTTCAACCCTAAGGGTTTCTGACAACTTCTGGTCTCTTTAGAGTGCCCATTCTCAACCAGAGCCCTGGGAAGCTAAACAGCAATGCCACTGCCTGCGCCCCATGCTAGGCTCTCTGACTTAATTGACGAGGTGCTCCTGTCTTCCCAGCTCCCCAGGCTGGCAGTACATCTCAAGCAGGAAGGTATACAGCCATCACCTAGGGATCTTGTTAAAGTAAAAAAAAAAAAAAAAGTTTAGTTTGGTAACTTTAGAGTACCACAGAAGAGCTGGCTCATGCTGCGTGGTTATGTGGACTGGCCGTAACCTGGGAGCTGGTTAGAAACACAGAGTCCAGCTCAGGCTTAATTCCTAACCCTGACCTCTCAAAAGGGCAGAATCATAGGTCCCCTCTCTCAACATTCTGAATCTCTCACCGGGTGTGGCACCCATGGATCTTTTTAACTACATCTCAGGGTTTCTCTCGTTTCCTGTGGTGGCAACATCCCTGTGCTCGGGAAGCTTGCTAGTGTTTATATTACTTTGCGTAGCAGGCACTGGCCAGTTCCAAAGCCCTTCCATTTCTGCCCTGTTCTCCTTAGGTTTCTGCTACACAAACACATTGATGTTATAATCCTAGCCTGGAAAAGAGGCCTGGTGGATGTTTCCGTCACATGGCTAACAGATCACAATCTCCTTTTGTCCATCTTAGGGATAAGGTTTGTCTACAGCTCGACTTGTCTGGATTTCTCTGTCCATCACATGTCTATGTACGCTCTCCACACCTCTCTCCTAGTGGCTCCTGGGTTTAAAAAATGCCCCAGATCTGCAGCTCATGGAAGAACATTTGGCTACTCCCGTTTTTTAACCTGCTACTTCTGTAATGGGGCTTGGGAGCTGGGCTGGGTCCCCCGAACCTGTGGACAGCTGGCAGCCTGACCCTGGGCTGAGTCCCAGGCATGGGGAGGCCAGAAGGAAGGGGCAGATTGAGCCAGAGAGGTAAGACTGCAGAGAGCCAAATAGGAGGGGAGGAGGCCAGAGCCTGAGGGTCCAGATGGGGCTGGCTGGGCACAGGAGGGCATCTGATGCAATCCGCCAGGAGAGATGCCAGCCGGCCGGGTGCTGCAGAGGCTCTGTTCTTGAAGAGTCTAGTGCCTGCTCTATTAATTCTGGCTCCGTGGGAATTGGGGAAGATTTCCCTATGGGGTCTCCTAAGCCCCAGCAACCTCCCCAAAGGCCTTAGCTCATAAAAGCTCCTGTGTCTGAACAAGCAGGGGGTGGGGACATAGAACACCTGGGTTGGTGGCTGCCTGGGGAAGGGCAAGCTGAAGTATCTTGTCAGTATAAACACAGTACCTCAGCCCTGCCCCTGACTGCCTCTCCAGGGAGCCCTCCTCCCCCTGCTCTTCACAGACCCAGCTTCCCTACTTCTGGCTGGTGCAATCACAGTCCAAGAAGTGAGGTGATGGCTACCCAGAGGTTCCACGGCTCCGAGTCGATAGACCGAGTACACGCCACACCAAAGGGAAACGTTAGTGGAATAATCAGTGTAGTGGTGAAGGAGACTAGGGGGAGCAGGCAGATTCTAGGAGCTGCCCTACCCTACGTGAGCCAGGAGGCTTTCCCAGCGAGCCTTTATCACGGATGCCAAGCTGGGGCCGAGATGGCGACAGGACTAGTTTGACTACTGGATTAGAAGAAAGCCATCTTCATGCATATAACACCTTGCTCCCAGACCTAGAGCCCCCCTGACTGTAATGAACTGAGACCCCAACGTATGTGTGCTGCTGAGGTCAGAGGTCAAGCTCAGGTGTCACCCCTCAGGTGCCATCCATCTTTTTGGTGGTGGTGGTGTTGGCTTGTGGGGTTTTGTTTGTCTGTTTGTTTTTCTTTTAGATAGGGTCTCTTGCTGACCTGGGGTAGGTCAGTGAGCTCCAGGGACCCACCTTTCTCTCACCACCTCGGGATTGCAAGTGTGTATCAAAGCTCTTTGATTTGTTTTTAAGTATGCTTCCTAAGGATCAAGCTCAGGTCCTCCTGTTTGCAAAGCCAGTGATTTACAGGGAGTCATCTGCACCGAACCGCTCCCTGCGGTTTCTGAGTCTAGGATGGGCTTATGATAGTAGTTCTGGTGAACTGCAGTCAGCGTAGTTAGTCTACATGTAATACGTGCACGCGGGTGCACACACACACACACACACACAAAGTAGTGCAATACGTAGCACCTACTGTGTCTTGTACTCTTGATTTTACAAGTCTTTCACTTAAGGTCCCATGAGCTGCCATTTAGTGTGTGTGTGTGTGTGTGTGTGTGTGTGCATGCATGTACATGTGTGCCTGTGTAAGTAGGCATGTGTGTGTGCTGCTTGTGTGTGGGGTGTGTGTGTGTGTGTGTATGTGTGGTATGTGTTTGTGTGTGTAGTGCGGTGTGTGTGTGTGTGTGTGTGTGTATGGTATGTGTTTATGTGTGTGGTATGGTGTGGTGTGTGTGTGTATGTGTGTATTTGTGGTATGTGGTATATTGTGGTGTGTGTGGTATGGTGTGTATGTGTGTGTGATGTGTGATATTGGGTGTATATGTATGGTGTGTGGTGTAGTGTGGTATGTGTGTGGGGCATGCGCATATATGCCTCTGTATGTGTGTGATGTGTGGTATGAAGTATATATATATGTATGGTGTGTGGTGTGGTGTGTGCAGTATGTGTTTATGTGTGTGGTGTATGTGTATATGTGGTATGTGTGGAGTGTGGTGTATGGGTGGTATGTGTGCGTATGGTGTGGTGTGCACACGTGTACATATGTGTGTGTTGCTAAGTATGGAACTCAGGGCCTCACCCACGACCCGTCTTCCCTCTACTAGAAACAGAACTAGCAATGTACAGGACTCTGGGAAGGCCTGGACACCTGGTTCTGGCTCCCTGGTGCTATGTCATTTGCAGGACACCCAGTTAGAACCACTGGGGCTAGGGAGAGAAGATCCTGGCAGAGCCCCCCTCGATATGGAATGGTCCGTTTTTATTATTAACTTTCAAAGTCCTCAGTGTATGGGGTGGGGGATCCGAGTCCCAAACAGATAAGGAACAAGGTCTAGTCCTTCTAAAGGGCTTTGAGAAGCTCACCCACCAAGGCTATTGGAAAGCGGACAGGGCCCAGAAGACTCTGACGGGCCCCTGTGGGTTGCCTGTAGCGAGCTGTACATTCTTCCTGGGAAAGGAAGCGTCCATACAACTATTCTCCTTCTTACATAGTAAACTCAGCTCACCTCGTGCCTTGCTATCGGCTTAAGTGGCATCAACTCCATCTCACTTTGATGGCTCTGTGCTGTCCTTCAGTGGAGCTGACTAGAATCCACTTTTTGTTGTTGTTGTTTACTTTCAAGTAACTCCTTTCGTAGGCTCTCTTGCTTGTGCACCTTTCTACGTATTTAGGACAAGAGCCCGGATCAAATGCTGCCTCTCTTGGCCCATGAATGTCTGCTTGCTCCTCTTTCTCTTCTGCATTCTGATTGCTTCTGGAAGGCTGACAGGAAACACATCTATTTCTCTGCTGAGCCACAATGTGGCTCCTCACAGGTTATCAGTGGACTAGGAGCCTGAGTAATGTCTGTCAGAACCACACAGAGATGGTATGTAAACTCTGACTTGGGCATCCATAGCTCAGCCACCTGAATCTCTCTCTCTCTCTCTCTCTCTCTCTCTCTCTCTCTCTCTCTCTCTCTCTCTCTCTCTCTCTCTCTCTCTCTTTCCCTCCCTCTTCTCCTCCCTTCCCCTTTCTCTCCCTCCCTCCCTCCCTCCCTCCCTCCCTCCCTCCATCCGTCTGTCTGTCTGTCTTCCCCTCTCTGTCTCCCTCTCTCCCCTTTCTCACTGTGCTGTTGATGACTGAAACTAAACCCTGCTACGCGGAAGATAAACATTTAGATGAACAGAGCTTCATCTCCAGCCCTCTTCTTCCTTTTTATTTTGAGACAAGATTCTCACCAAGTTGCCCAGGCTGGCCTGAAACTCATTCTGTGATGCAGGCAGTGCTTGAGTCTGCAGTCTTCCCAAGCTGCCAGGTATAGGCCTGTGCTACCAGGCCTGACAGCCACTTGGATCTTATAGAGTCAAAGAACTGCTGACAAAGTGACCAGGAAGCAACAGCATGATGGCTTCAGATACTGTGTCACCCTGAGCATGGAGGTGACATGTAGAAAATCCTCAGAGCCCACTAAGGCATAGGGAGACTTGGCTGCCGCCTCACTGGGTCCTGATATTGCATCAGAGAGACTGATGGCTCCCACTGCCCACTCTTGGTGACCTATGAGAAAGAGTTGGGTGGTCTAGGAGGCTAGGAGAGATCCCTGGCTCTTTCCTGCTTAGCTTCTGACTTTTCAAATACCTGCTCTCCATCCCCACTGCTAGTGACCTCTTTGAGAACAGTCTTTTTGGATGGAAGGACCAGGTAGCACCTCTTCTTTCTGACTTGAAAGGGGCTGAGTAAGGGTCACCATACCCAGCCTCAGCCCCCAGCCCTCCTCTCACCGGACCAAAATCTTTTCTAAAGTCTCCTTTGTTTACAAGAGTCCATGAGCGAGGTGGCTCCTCTCCCTGGTGCCTATGATTAACTGGGCTCCAGTGAGCTTCCTCCAGGGACTCTGGGAGCTGTGGAGAGTCTCCCAGAGGTCTTTAAGGTAGTGGAGTAACAAACCTACAACAGATCCCTACGTTGCAAACAGAAGCCAAAAAAAGAGAGAGAAGCTCAGACAGAGCCAGGGCAGGGCAGGTGATGAGGGGCTGGGTTCATCTGCAGCCTTGGGGTGTTCAAGAGGCCAAGGTGAGGGTCAGCCACCAAAGAACAGAGAAAGGCAGTCCCAGGCTTATATCTAGATCCCTCAGTGGAATCCCAGTTTGTCCATCTATCCCTTTTCGTTTCATACCGATTTCAGTTCTGGGCCCACTTTGGGACTTCCTTGAGGGTGTGTATGCGGGGGGGTCCCTTTCTAGGATAAAAATGAATCAATCACCCACCACCTCCAAAGCAGGGCTGAGGATCTTTTGTGGGCTAGTCCTAGAAAAAAACCCTCTTCCTATGCTAGTAGGAGTCCACTTGAATGGATGCAAGCCCCAGCCGGGAACCAGCGCCACCAACCAAGCCCTGCATCATCTTCAACTGCATAAGGGGACTCTGCCAGGAAACATCTCAGGGTGGGACCAAAAGGGTGCAATTGTTTGTTTTTCTTTTAGAAAACTCGGTATCTCAGAACAGACTAAACATAAGGTTTTCATAATGACTGAAAGGACCACTGATGGCCCCCAGGGAAAAGTAGACATGGAGTCGGCTGTTTCTAGCTGACTCATGTAGCAGGAGGCCAGTGGTATAACCTTGACAGCTTGGTAACTTTCCTTGCCTCGTGCCAAGTCTCTGGTGCAGATACACTGGCCAAAGCATGTCCTGTGTGCAACGCAGTGATGAGAGGCCGTGAGGCTCCTGTCAGAGCCCCTTCCATCAGGGAACTGGGCACCAGAAGCAGGGAAGTGGAAAGGCAGCCTCTCCTTGGCCCCATTTTTCAGACTGAGCAACTGAGGCACCACCTTCAGTATAAGTAGTTCTCGGGCAGATCACCATCCCACCCCCCAATATCCAGATACCTAGTCCTCAACCCCTCCAGCTTTCTCAGTTGCCTCCAAGGAAACTTCACCCACTGGCATCCTCACACACTAACCCTTTCCTTGCCAAGGCAGACACTGGGAGCAGAGGACCTCTGTGCACCCACTTTCATACCCTACCAAGGGGATTCAGAGAGGAAGGAGAGAATGTAGGGAGCTGTTAACTGATAAGACTATTTCCTGCCCCCTCCCTCTCAGTCCCAGGATAAACACTGCCGCTGAGCCACCACCCTGCCAACAGGTCTGAGATGCCAGTGCATTCTGGGTGTTCATCTTAGCCAGGCGTTGGAGGGTGAATTGAATTTTTTTTTTCCTTTTCTTTTCTTGAGTGATAGAAAAGTCTTGGGCAATATCAGAAGCTGGGGAGTGGGGACAGAGGAGAGGTGAGGGACGGGGTGGTGTGTGTGCTCTTTTATACTTGAGTCAGATAAGACTGTAGACACTTGGAATCCCAGGTCTGGAAGCCACCTACCTCCAAAACCATTCACCTGGACCTCACTTTTTGGGTTGGTCATTGTCAAGACCATGTAGAGGAGTGTTGGTCACTGGGGTGTGACACCACTCCCCTCCACCCCCATCCACAGGCTCTCAGGGTACCCAGGAATCTATATTACCAGGTAGCAGGTTGGGGGCTAATGCCAGGACCTTCCCCACCACATCCGCTGCTGCTATAGTTGGGAAACCCACATACTGGTAGGGTTAAAAAAATAGATAAAGAAAATCTTGGTTTGTTTTTTTTTTTAAAAAAAAAAAAGCCCCCAATGCATCCTCTACTCCTGCTCCTGGCCAACCAGGCTAGGGGAGCCGCCCCCTCCCCCCAGGTTCCCTTCAGGACGCTCAGCTTTCTCGAGCCTCTGAAACTGGTGATGGGGGTAAGAAGCAAGAAGGGAGAGTGAGGTTTGGAGACCTGTGGCTACGGGGCTGGAGGCAGGGCGTTAGCTTGAAGGAAAAGGTGAGGAAGGAGGCAGGGGAATGTGTCATGGGAGCCTTTTTTTGCCTAGGCCTCCTCTCTGGGAACGCTCGGACTTGCTCAGAACCTGGGCCCTGGCCACCCTGCATTGGGAAAACTTACTGACAGTTGCCACCAGGGCACCCGGGCGTTTCCCTGAACTCAAGACCCCAGCAGGCTCTGCCACAGAACAAACCACTTGGGGGCGAAGCATACCTACCCGCATCGAGCCATGCCCCTGACCCCTTTGCCAAGCTCAGGTCCCCGAGGGTCAAGGGGCCCAGAAGTTGGGAGCTTTACTGACCGTCAGCATCAAAGTGCTTCCAGATTTCCAGGAACTGGGATGCAGTCAGCTCGGCCAGGTGCAGGTAAGGGGGCTGCTGCTGCGGGCCAGCCATGGCGAGCCGCTTCGGAGATCTTAAGCCTCTCTCTCAGCGCTGTCACTCGGTGCCGCTTGGCTCTGGTTCTCGCGCTGGGGCTGCGCGCCACGCTGCCTTTATATGCAGCCCGGAGCTGCGCCGCGTCGGGCCGCCGGAAGGGGGCGCGCACACTCAGGGAATCGCGCAGGGCGCGGCGCTGCACGGGCGGGGGCTCTTCTCTGCCAGGGTTCTTGGGGACCAGGAGAGAGTGTTCAATGAGACTCCTGGGTGCCCCTGGGGACACCGCAGGCTTTTAGCTGGAAATGGGGAGAGGCAGCTCCTGCCTTCCCTTCCCTCTGTCCATCTTGAGCACACCCAGTTTCTAGCCGCAGCAGTAGCATTACTAACAAGTAGCAAAGCTAAGATTTGAGCCCAGAACTCTTCCTGTCCTTGTGACTCCCCCGAGGGGTACCAGGATTGCAGGAAAGCAGGGTTCTCAAGGTTTTACCGTAGGTGGACAACTGGAATCGACAAGATGCAATGAGGATTCAGATGGGAATAAAGGAACTACTCCACTGTTCAGTAACCCACTTCCCTCCGGTATCTGTCACATCCTGCAGACTTTTAGACCTTTATCCAGGTAGTAGCAGACTGGAGTCTCCCGTAGTCCCGTGGGTAAATGGCGTTAAACTCTGACCCAAAGATGTGCTGAACTTCTGTTAGACAAAACAGACAGCAAGCACACCACACAGTGGGGTCTCCTCAATCAGAGAGCCAGCCTCAGTCCCATAGCCTCCCTACTCTAAAGGTCTGTAGTGTGTGCTAGCTTCTTGGACACCTTACCTTCAGAGCAACAGCAAGCACCCTGCCCCTAAAAAGAAGGCCAGAGACTTGAATTGCTGCTCATTAACATGTGCTAATGAGTGTTAGCTGAGCTGCCTTCGAAGGGAGAGCAAAAGAGAAGGAGGTGAGAATCTAAAGCAGGTCGCTAGGGAAGAGGAGAACCCGGGGTGGGGGTGGGGGGCGGAGAAGGAGCAGGCTGTTTCCTGGGGTCAGGTTGAGGTAGCTCGGAGCTAACCTCAAAGGGCAACATGGAGTCCAAGTTCCAAAACTGCTGGTGTGTTGCCCAGGCACACTGAGTTTGAGGTTGTTTACAAGAACAGACTAGGAAAGACGCAGCAAAATAGGCTAACTGTTGGGGCTTCTGTAACCCAGCATTCCTTGCTGCCAGGGCTGAGAAATTACTAAGCTAGAGTCCCCCAGCCTGAGTCTTGCCTTCGAGAAGGCAAGAAGGCTCAGTCCTAAAGAACAGTTGCAATAGAATCAAACTCCTTGGCTCTAGTTCCTAAACAAACAACAACAAAACCTCCACAACGTTGTTTGGCTTACACAGCCTGTCTGTGCCTTGGCTTTCCTAGTCTGTAAAATGGGTGTATGGGTATTGACATATTGGATTGTTCTGGGGGTTACATGAGTCTGTGTTCCTGTCCTTTATGCTTGTGCTCTCTGGTGAGCTTGGAAAGGATTCTTTGATCGGAGGGAGCACTGGTCAGCTTTCCATCGCCATGGCAAAATACCAGAGGAGGTCAAGTTTAAGGAGTAAAAATGTTTATTAGAGGTTTCAGTCTGTGGGCAAATTTGGTTCATTGTTCAAGGGTGCAGTCATAGGCAGAATGTCATGGTGGGGGCCTGTGGGGGAAGAAGGCTCCTTATCTTGTGGCCAGGAAGTGAGAAAGAGGGAGGGAGTTGAAAGGAGAGGAGGAAGACAAGAGAAGAAGACACAGCCTCCATAGACATTCGAGTGACTTGTTACCTCCCAGTTAGTCCTACCGCCTTCAGTGTATTCAGTTATGGACCTGTCAATGGATTAATCCAGAGAGGAAGTCAAAGCCCTAACCATCCATCCACTTTCCCTTCCCCAAATCCCACCTCTGAACACCCAGCCCACTAGAAGCCAAGCCTTCAACACGGAAGCCTTTGGAGTTTGTTCCAGATTCAAACTCTTAGCTTTCTGCAACCCCCACCACCCCACCCGGAAGTTGCTACTAGGAACCGGAAGTTCCTAGAAGGGCGAATGCCAGGGTGAGGTCCAGGGGCAGATGAGACAGGTGCTGTTTCCGGAATTCCAGCTTTTAAACTCCTAGGCACCCAAGGGGCTAGCCTCAGACCTCCTGGCTCTGGCATCTGCAATCGGGGTTCCTTGGAGCTGCCTCTGGCTCCCTCCCAGCCTGGGTATGCAGGCAGAAGCTGTTTGCTGGGTCTGTAAACATCCAAGGCAGTGCCTGAGTCTTCCTTCCCAGGGCTGCTGAAGCCAGGGAAAGATGGCTCGGGGTATGACTGCAAAGGACTGATCACTGTGGACCCCAAATGATGCATCAGGACAGTCTCCGTTGTTTACTTTGGAGGCACCAAGAGAGTCCGTTTCTGGGGGCCATCTTTGCTTGTCTCGGTCGTGTGCCCTCATGGGGGACCAAAGGGTTTAAACAAGCTCCTTTATACTCAAATTCAGTCCTGCAAAAGTCACTTAGGTATTAGAAGTCCCTGCCTTGGAGTGAGATATCGGTGAGTTTAAAGCCAAATAACTAATTAGAAGGCTTTGGGCAGGAGGTTTAACTTCTTTGAACCTTAGTAAAAATAAAGATGTTGGTAATAATAAAATAGTCTCTTTTTATTCTAATTATTATTATATATTATATATTATATATTATATATTATTATATATATTATTATCATATAATAATTGTATAATTAATTATTGTAATTATATAATGAATATTATTATTATTATTTTACTTATTCACTTTACATACTGTTCACTGCCCCCTCCTAGCCACCCCCTCCCACAATTCTTCCCCCATTCACTGTCCCCTTCTCATCTGAGCAGGTGGGGGCCCCCTGGGTACCCCCTCACCTTGTCACATGAAGTCTCTGTGAGGCTAGGCTCATCCTCTCCCACTGAGGCCAGACAAAGCAGCCCAGCTTAAAAAAATTTTTTTCCGTATGCAGGCAATGGCTTTTGGGGTAATCTCTCCTCCAGTTGATCAGGACCCATATGAAGACCAAGCTACACTTCTGCTACATATGTGCAGGGAGGCCTAGGTCCAGCCTGTGCATGTTCTTTGGTTGGTGGTTCAGTCTCTGAGAGCTCCAGTAGTCTCACAAAGGACCACAAATGATGTAGTCAAGGGTCCTGTGTGTGGTCAGGGCTAAATGAAAGAGTAGATGCTGGTACCAACATGAGCAATAGGAACTTTTCCTGACGTTCTGAGAGACTGGCCCTAGCCCACACCTGGCAACGTGGGAGCCAGATTCCTCTTGTCTGCTTAGCTTGCCCAACCTCCAGCTGAGGCCACCGACTGTGAAAGTAGCACATGGTTTCAAATGTCTGAGGTTTCGTTGCTCCTCCAGGACTTCTGTCTGAGTCTTCTGACAGCTGTGATGATGATGGTGGTGGTGATGGTGGTGGTGGTGGTGATGATGGTGGTGGTGGTGGTGGTGGTGGCTGTGGCTGTGGTGGTGGTGGATGTTGGTGTCTGTATGTGCCTTCACCAGTGGTTGTAACGTTTGTTGGCCCTCACAGCTACCCTCTTAGACGTTCTATATAAGATTTAGATTTATCTTCAAGATAAGGAAACCAAGGCTCGGAGGAAACAATACCCAAGCAGGGCCTAGCAGAGTGGGATGCTAAGGTCACTTTGTCTCCTTTGGGAACCAAGATCTTTGAATGTCAGAGGCCATGTTCCTAGGCAATATCTAGAAAGTACTCCCTAGGCCCCCGGCTACCAGTGCCCTGTATAGTGTCTCCCAGCGTCTCCCAGTTGACCAGTGACTAGATTCTTTCTTTTCCAAAAGAACCAGATTGGGTCTGGCTTTTTGTTCGGCCATCCCCAGTCCTCTGACTGTGCCCTCTGAGGGCTGTTGCTGACACAAGGGGGTACAGTGAACAGATTTCCCCCATGATGCCTCTCTCCCAGGTCCTCAGGAAGTGAAGAAACCAACTCTGAGATGCCAGAGATGGGCCGGCAAACACCTGGCAGCCCATGGTGGGCAGCACTGACTGGCAGTGTCCCTCCGAGCACCTGGTGTTATTTTGGAACACTTCAAAGGAGATTCGGGAGCGCATCCTGGGACCTCCCTCTGCCTGCAAATGCCTCTTCCAGATATTGCTTCTTTGGTCTTTATAATGGTCAGGCCTGGCTACCAGGGTGCCAGAGAGCTGGCCTGGCTTCCCAGAAAGGAGGATGAAAGGGATGCAGGAGCCCAGCAGTTTCCATGGAAACGGCTCGAGGTGGTGGTGAGAATAGAGTCCAGAGGAACCCAGAGATGGGAACAGGACTTTTGAGTAACCCAGTCTTAAGCTTGGGATCTTTGGGGAAAAAAACAAAAACAAAAACAAAAACAAAAAACATCTCCCTGTGCACAAGGGACCTCGGTCAGAGCATAGTGACCCGTGTCAGAAGAGCAGGGATGGGAGGAGGTCGGTGATTGCTAAGTGACCTCCTGTTGCAAAATGCAGACACACAGGGGTCAGAAGCTCAGAGTCCTGAATCACACTCCTGTTTTGACTCCTGGATGCCAACAGCACTGTCAGGTGCCAGCCGTGCGACCCCAGGTGAGGTGGCCACACTCTCAGCCCTGGTAAAGCCTTGGAAGGTGTGATGAGTTTTAGGGGAGGTAACATGTGGGATGAACCTTGCACGACCTGGGGCATGATAAGCAGATGCTATTGCAAGTAGGAAAATGGAGGCAAGCAACAGAGAGTCTCATCTAAAGGGCACCGTTATCCCCACCAGTCCAGGTCACCGCTTTGGTGAAGATATCAAGTCCCAAAGTGGACAGAGCTGCAGGGACTGCATCTTGATTTGCTGGTTGGCAGGAAACTGGGAGGTCTGGAATTGCAGCAGCCATCTTGATTATCCAAGTGAAGACTCCAGAGTGGCCGTGAGTGGAAGAGAGAGAGAGAGAGAGAGAGAGAGAGAGAGAGAGAGAGAGAGAGAGAGAGAGAGAGAGAGAGAGAGAAGACACTGAGGATCAAGCCATTCTTACAAAAGGCAGGATAGAGGGGCCCCAGGTGCCATCACTTGAGCTGCTGGATCAAGCTGAGCCTGAAGCATCTTAGGACTTAGTTACACTAGTCAATACACATAGCCATGAAGACTTCTCATGGCAGCTTGCTTCCATGCCTCCTCCCTCCTTCTCTCCTTCCCTCCCTCCCTCCCTCCTTCTTTTCTCTCTTCCCCTTCCTTCCTTCCTTCCTTCCTTCCTTCCTTCCTTCCTTCCTTCCTTCCTTCCTTCCATCCTCCATCTCTCTCTCTCTCTCTCTCCCTCCCTCCCTCTTTCTTTCTTTCTTTCTTTCTTTCTTTCTTTCTTTCTTTCTTTCTTTCTTTCTTTCTTTCCTTTCTTCCTTCTTTTCTCCTCCCCATGGGAGCTGGCACTGGGAAACATTTAGGAACCAAAGCTTCCTTTTCCTTCCTCTTAGAGAGCCAGACAGAGCCAGCCCTTCACAGACCCTACTTTTCCCTCCAGTAAGGAACTCCTGTTCTCACAACCTCTCCTGTCACAGACACCAACCTCAATACCCACAGCTTCCATTTCCCCAATAGATGGGACCTCTTGGTTTCCTAAGTCCAAATTCCCCAGGGGTGAACCAGCTGGGCGGAGCTCACCTTTCTGTGGGAGGCGTCCATGTGCTGAACTGTCCAACAGGCAGTGGGTCAAAACTACTCTGCCACAGGACGCCAAGTATAAAAGCAGAGGCAGGGGCATAGATACAGGGGTTGGCAGGGTTTTGTTTGTTTGTTTGTTTGTTTTTGTTTTTTGTTTTTAAGGATTGGGGATGGCTCAGCTGTTGAGAGCCCTTGTTGCTCTTGCAGAGACTGGTTCTGAGGGTTGAATGAGTTTATGTTCCTGTCCTTCACGCAGCCTGTGATTGTAACCTCTGGTGAACCCGGCAAGGATTCTTTGGTCAAGGGGCTGGAGAGATGGCTCAGCGGTTAAGAGGGCTTGCTGCTCTTGCAGAGGACCTGAGTTCAGTTCCCAGCACCCATGTGGGTGGTTCACAGTTTCCTGTAATATCAGCTACAGGGGAGCCAACGCCCTCTCATGGCCTCTGTGGGCACTGTCCTCACATGCACATACTTTATACAGACATGCAGACATACAAATAAATCATAAAAAATAAATGTAAAGGGTCAGATTATGGTACATATATTCATATATATACATATATGCATGTATATATGGCTTTTAAAATATAGGGATTTTGTCACTGTAGCACAAAAAATGGCCATAGGCAAATGAGTAAACTAAGAACACCAATCTGTATTAACAATGCTTTCTCGCCACCATGTTGTGACCTGTATTTGGCTTGCAGGTTATAATCAGCTGACACTGAATCACCTAAAGGAATTTTGGTCCCCAGTAATCTCTCCAGGCCTCCTCTTCCTCCAGGCAGGCAACACTAGGAGAAGACACCTGGGAGAACCATTGTCCTCCCAGGGCAATGTGGGTGTCTACAGAGAGCCCAGCGCAGTGACCAGCACAGAGAAAGCAGGAGAGCTTCCCGCTCTTTCCTCCGGGCAGGATCTCAGCACTGCTGAATTCCATGTCCACTGACTTAACTCATCAGTCTGAGAGCCTCCCTGTCTCCCTTGGCCTGTAGCTGATAGCTTCTCTGCAGATCAGGAGACAGGGTCAGTGCACTAGTGTGGCTGCCTTGGCTCTGCTTGGGGGACCCGGCGGGGAGCACCTGGCTTGATTTGCAAACAAATTTGTTCCACTTCCTGCCAGAATGGAACTTCCTGGTAGCTGAAAATTTGGACCTGTATACTCAGGATGGAAAAAAAAAAAAAGTCCCTAGAGGGGCAGTGTCCCACTTCCAGAATTCTCCAGGAAGCAATAGGGATACTAGAACGAGACACTAAAAGATGCGAGCTATGTTTTATTCATTCCATGAATTCATTTAAGATTTTATTAGCTCAGGCTATACAAAAAAAAATTAGTTATCATCTACCTTGTGCCAGGCAATATACTAGAATTTTGAGGTTTAATTTAGGTTAATGAAACAGAAACTGATGTTCCCTTCAGGAAGCTAAAGCCCAGTGATCCCATCGCTTGAGAGGCTGAGATAGGAGAATCGTGAGTTCAAGGCCAGCCTGAGCTACAAAGTGCAACACTATATTTGTTTACAAATAAACAGATGGGAGTCCAATGGGGGAGACACTGACCAAACCAGACTACTGAACGGAATGGTGCACAGCGGGATTTTACCTCAGTTCAGATCTACAAGCTACCCTGAGAGTAAATTAACTAGAAGGGAGGGGTATGAGAATTCTGGGGGTTTGACCCTGGGAACAGAGGCCCCAGGCAGGGACAGACACAGGTGAGTCAGAGGGACTGGACTCCTGTAAGGCACAGAGTATGTGGCATGTCCCAACCCTAGAGAGGGTGACCCCAGAGAGAGAGGTAGGGCCAGATTCTAGGGGACTGAATTGTCCAAGGGTTTTCTGTCAGGAACCACCTGGCAGTTCCCTTCGTAAAGGCTCCCTCTGCATAAATGCAACCTACAGATGACCCCTTTCTGCTGTCTTGGGGAGCAGCTATGCTTTGGACTTGGACAGTTGCTGGTGTTGGCTGAAGAAGTCAGGATCTGTTTAGGCAGCAAATGGGAACTAGCTGAGCCTGGCATTACTGGTGGCAGTGACACACACCTTTAATTCCAGCCATCAGGAGGTAGAGACAGGTAGGTCTTTTAGCTCAGGCTGTAAGTTTGAGGCTAGCCTGGTCTACAGAGCAAGCAAATGGGAACCAGCACTGAACTGGACATCAGAGGCTGGGGAGAAGGAAATGCCCCCATCATTATTGGGTAGCCCTATTTGGGAGGAGGAGTCCCAGTCACACTGAATGGGTTGTTTGAGTTTATGCTGAATTTACATCGCTATGGACTAAACATTGGTGACCCTTTTCAAACTTTTACATTGCGCTTAATCTCTGCCAGCTTCCTGATTGGAGGTTGGGACTTTGGAAGGTGATGAGGTCATGAAGGTAGAACCCCTGTAAGGGGATTAATGTTCTCATAATGTGAGTGCACAGACCTCTCTTTCTCCTCTGCCACGTGAGGACACAAGAGTGTTGTTGCAAACCAGGATGGAGGTTCCCAGCAGACTCATCTAGTGACACATTGATCTTAAACTTCCTAGTCTCCAGAATGGGGAGAGATACATTTCTGTTGTTTGACCGATCCAAACACGACAACCGCACATGAGTTTTTGATGAAGATATTGTCTAATAGAAAGGGTGAGCCACTCAGGAAGTCTTACAGGTTCAGAGCTTGGGGGAGGGTTCTGGGTGTGAGAAACAAGTTTAGAAATCCAAAACCTTGAGGATGTGGCCAGGTATACTGGGGCTACCCTCTCACTCGGGGGAGGGGTGTGTGTGTGTGCTTTTTTCTGCTTTGAGGTTCCTCTAGTGGTCTCCCCTCCCTTGGAAGAACAGAGACTGCTCCAGGGTCTCTGACCTCACCAGGGGAGAGAGGAGTTTTTCTTAAGGTGGGTAAGTTGCCCCTGCCCAGGTAGGGTGATGACCCCAGAGGGAATCAGACCTATGAGAAAACAGAGGAATCTGTTTCCTTGTGCACCAGACACTTTTAAGAGCATGCTGTGCCCTGGTCTTAGACCCCTCCTTATCTACAACAGAGGGAAGGACCGTTTTGTGTGTGTGTGTGTGTGTGTGTGTGTGTGTGTGTGTGTGCGTGCGTGCGCGCGCGCGCGCGCGCGCGCGCTCACCTTACTCTTTGCCCTTTCCCGGTTCTCAGCACTTTGTAGCCCATCTGTGCTTAGGGAATAACCTTGAACAAATGAAGGGTGGAGGATGAAGAGGTTACAGCATGTGGGGCCGGGGCTGGGGTGGTGTGCGGAATGCAGGGTGAAAGCTATTGAAACGACCTCTCTCGCGGGGACCCAGCCAGCTTGTCTTCTGGCCAACAAGGGCTGGGCATTGAGCCTGCCTGGGCTGCCTCAGGAGGGCAGCTGCTCACCCTGCTGGGGGCCAAAGCTCCGGCTGGTGAGGAGGAAGAGCCTGGCCTTCTCTCTGCCCTCATTCATGATCCCCGGGCCTGGCATGGGGCTCTGTGCTGCCTTCCCGGAGTGCGTCATTGGGGATCCCCTCCCAGACAGACTCCAGGAAGGGGGTGGGGAGGGGGGGTGAGCAGGCCCCGACTTGGAAGAGTTCGAACTGGGTGCTTCCTGTCCTCTTCAGATCTGCTGATGGTGGTCAGATAGATGAATCAGAAACGCGAGCAATGAGGGCGCAGAAAGACAAGATCTGGAAGGAAGAAGGGAAAGAGGGAAGAGATGGTTACATGCCTTGTAGTGGTTGAAATCAGTCAGTGCTGACCCTGCCTTGTGTGTCCCCTGCTTCCCGCAGATGCCTGTGGCATCCTGCCCGGGCTCTTCAAAGGCTCCCAGCACTCCCCAGCTGCGGTGCATGCTGGGTGCTGAGGCTTGCAGCTGTACCATTCTCTAGGGAACTGTCACGGAGCCCAAAATGCTCTTCCCACCACCACCCATGTGGGAAAAGCCCACAGCGAATGATTGACAGATCTGAGAGGTTAAGGGTTAACCCCTTGTCTCATGAGGCAGAGTCTCCATTGGGATCAGGGAAAGACCAGACTTCCTCTTGTCCGTCTCCCCCACCCCCACCCCCCTGCCTCTCCCCAGTCCATCATCCTCTTCCTCCTTCTAGGTATCCCTGGGAGCCTTCCTCCTGACACAAGAGATCCTGTCTTAGGCTCTGCTGTTAGAGGTGACTAAGATCTCTTACCTCTCATTAGAGCCCAGCCCTTCAGACTGGGACCTTTGTTTCTGGGGGCAGTCAGAATCACACACACACACACACACGCACACGCACACGCGCGCACACACACACACACACACACACACGTTCTTATGGCAGACAGGCAGCCCTAGCTGGTTGCTTGTGAATGGCAGGCACATCAGCAAAGCTTGTCACCACCCCCGTTTCTTACCTAGACCTGGGCCCTCGCTCTCAGGGTTTCTATTTCTTCATCTTCAGCACATCAGGAAAAAAAAAAAAAAAGGTCCTTGTCTGTACTTGCAGGGACCTTTTGAGACAGGGAGAGTCAGTGTGGAAGGCAGCAGAGAAACCAGCCCCAGAGCCACGCAGACCCGCGTGTTCTGCTCGGTGGCCTCAAGTGTCACCAGCTCCTCTGCTCACAGCGTTCGCATGCCTAAGTCTGAGGTGGGTGATGGCACTGTAGTAGTTAATGCATGCCAGGCCTTGCTTGGCGAATGGCAGCTATGGCAAGTATACATAGTGCCTGGGAAAGACTAAGTACCTGGTATGACGATGTGAGTGTTGTTCAGTTTATCAATGGCTGTTATGTCTAAGTCAGTGGTAATGATAATGAATACCCTAGTGATCTGGGAGAGGTACCTTGGAAGCAGGACAGATGGACCCCATAGGCCATCGTGTGTCAGGTATGGACTGGGGAAGTGTAGACAGGTAGAAGCCACCTGGGCTTGCTTCTCAGCCACCTGGTGTGAACTCTGCAGCAGTGGCCTTCTGCCTGCAGTGACTGTTTGCACAGCAGTGCATCTGTCACCCTGTCACCACCTCCGCACTGGGAAGCAGATCCCCAGGGACCGTGGACAAAGAGCACCCCAGGAGAAGCCCGGCCTGGGGAATGGGTGCTTGCAAATGAGCTTCGAAGGGTCTTGAGCCCTTTCCAGATGTTCTCCAGAGCATCAGACTGAGGAGGACTGGCTCCCGCTCCCTGCTATTCTCCCCACACCCATCTCTTTTCAATCTGTCTCAGTGTTTGGGAGTTTCTTAACACCCGGCTAATGCAGCGGGAAGAATCTGGCTAATAAATTCACACAGAGGTGTTGGTGACTTAATGCATCGCATTGCATCGCACCCTCTTTCTCCCAGGAGGTTGGACTAAAGGAATGAGGCTTTGAGTGGCAGAGATTGAAAACCTGTAGAGTGTGTGTGTGTGTGTGTGTGTGTGTGTGTGTGTGTGTGTGTGTGTGTGTGTGATAGTCTCAAAGGTTAAAGGCTAGATTCTTCTGGGCCTAAGACCTAAAAGAAAAAGACAAATAGGTTAGGTTTTTATTGTTGTTGTTGCTTATCGTTTTTTGAAACAGAATTTCTCTGTGTAGCCCCAGCTGTTCTAGAACTCACTCTGTAGACCAGGCTGGCCTTGGACTCTAGATCCTCCTATCTCTGTCCCCTGAGTGCTGGGATTAAAGTTGAATGTCACCACTGCCCGGTGACAGAGAGGTTCTTTGGGGACCCAGGCACCCAGGACAGATTGATGTAAACTCAAGACCCCTCTGTATCATCAGGCTTCTTGGAGAAACCAGATTGTGCTGGCGGGATGTGGGGGTTGGTGACCAAGTCACAGCAATAAGGTACCACTGTCTGGATAGCCATTACACAGGAGGTCAGCCCACCCCTGCCCTTGGCCTTGAGGCCTGGTGGCAGTCATTGTTGTGCTTCTAGTGGCTTTGCCTTGTCTTGCAGGTCTCAGGTGTGCTGCTTGACTTTGGGCAGCAGTCCCAGGTTGTCATTTTCTTTTCTTTCAAGTCTGGGGTTGATGCTCAGTCTTAGATGGTCAGCCTTTCTGACTCCAGTTGGCTGGGCAGATGCCCACCTCTGGTCTGTACTCCCCAAGTGGATTCCAACCAAAGCTTAGGGTGGACTTTACACAACGCCAACCCAACTGCAGAGGCCCCTATGGAAAATCGGCACTCCTTTCTCTGAAGCCTGTTCTTGACCAGGTTCCCCTTCCTCAGGCGTCCCCTGGCAGAGTCTTAGCGAGTGCTTCCTGTGAGGTTGGTACCCAGCGCCTGGCCAGCATCATCCCACTTACTTCTCAGATGTAACATGAGCATCTCCTACTTCCCACTTCCAGGAGGATGGCAGGGAGCGTACACAGCAAGACACTAAAGTGCTTGGCACCCTGACTCCTTCCTCATGAGCTTCATTCATGAGAACAGCTACAAACATTCAGAGCAAACTCCATGTGAGTTTTGCCCAGGTCCTCTCCAGACCCCACCATGGCCTAGATTTGTGAGTTTTGATCTGCTAACGTATACTGCTACCTCCTTCCCAGACTGCCTGAGTCTCTTCAGAGATGTGGTGATGGTTCTCGGGGGGGTCAGACTGGAGAGTTTAAGAGCCTGAAACCATCAGCTTGCTTGCCCTACTTTCTTTGTCTGCTTCCCTCTCTCCCTTACTTGTTTCCTTGATAAGTTGCTTGCACCCAAGTCATCCTCTCAGGTTCTGCTTCTGGAAGAACCTGAGCTAAGGTGGGTTATTTAGGCTTTCTGTCAAGGGCCAGATAATCAACATCACAGGATCGATGGGCCATTTTGTGGTCTCTGTCAGAATGACCCAGTTCTGCCACTGTCGATTAAAGTGGAAGCCATGATGTGAATGAATGTGCCTAGATGGTTTTTTTTTCAATAAAACTTTATTCGTAGAAACACGACGAGGGCCAGATTTAGCCTTCAGCTGAAGACAATAGCCTTTTGTAGAAGCCTGCTGATCGAATACACCCCTCTGCTCACATATGAGGAAATGGAGGTATCGAAAGGCCACACACTCATGAGTGGCAAGACCGGAAGCTTTGAAGCCACCATACTGGAATGTCCCCTGCAAGTAGAGGTAAACCTCTGTCCAGTCAGGCTCAGTCAATGGTTCTGGGTGTCAAAGAAGGGGAGCTGTGTTGGTTAACTTTCCTCATCATTGTGATCACACACTTGGCAGGCAGCAGCTTAAGAGAGAAAGGGTTTATTTGGACTTTTTGAGGGTATCCAGTCCATACTGGCAGGGATGGCTGGTCACATTGTATCTGCAGTCAGGAGGCAGGAAGTGCTGTAGTGAAACTTCAAGGCGTACATATCTCCACTGGACTAATTCCTTCTGCTGGGTCAAACCACAAGGCCCACCCACAGCTGGAGCACCAAATGCTGGAACTTTGGGGAAATATTTTACATTAGAATCACAACAGGGGAAGTGTTCTAGCTGATTCATCCCCACCCCCATTTTTTCAGAAAGAAAGATTGCATAGAGATGGGTGATGGGCAGCTTCCTCTAAAGTTCTGGATGGTTCCGTGCTGGGAGACCTGGTGGGACTCCTGGAATCCTTTCCTAGGCTGATGTGTTGGAAAGATTCTAAAAACAGCACCAGGTCCTTTGGCAAGCGTGGTGTTGATTACCCCCGACGCTTTGGTACCCTGGTCAATGCTCTGCTTTTGTACACAAAGAGTCCCCATCACCCCCAGCTCTCCATATGAAGTCTGTGTTGGAATGGGAGGGAGGCATCAGTGGGCCTTGAATTTCCCAAGCTTGGGACAGGGAGCTGCCCTGGTATAGCCTCCAACCTAAACTTGACTTGGATGGGGCTGAAAAACAAAACCTACCTTTCTGCCCATGTTGAGGGACTAAGGAATCCAGGCCCCCTCCAAATCCAGCGACCCACTAACCTCGGGGCTTTCTGGCCAGGTCTGTGTGCTCACACATAGAAACACACATTCAGGCCTTGGAGTAAATCCTTTCTAATCATTGTAGTAAATGCTATTAAACAACAAAAGCTTCCCGTGATCTTTAGCCACATTTCTGTCCTCCATCCTCCTCCTTAATTTTCTTCACTCTGTGCATATCTCCATATCTATGGTCATATGAATTTGCTAAGGTTCGATGACATCGGTGGACGGTCTTCCCATGCCTGGTCATACTGTCCTATGAGGGCTTTTTAAAAGCGCCAGACAATCTGTGTTTCTGACTTTCTCTCTTCTGCCAGTCTCCTGTCACAAGGGAGAAGCTATTGTGTCTATTATTTTCAGGCACGGGCCATTTGCACCCATTTCTAATATGAACAGAGAAGCTGTTTCTACCCCAGCTCCTTTACATTTTTCTCCTGTGGAACGTGGGTGTGGGGTAAGCTTGGGGAAGTCAGAAGTATCTGCAGCCGCTCTACAGAACTCTCTTAAGACACTGTAAGTGTTTGGAACCCAGTTTGGTCCAGAAATAATGTAGGACACTGGATGTCTCATAGAAAGTCTGTGATGTGAGATGCAACAAATGGTATAATAATGACATGACTCCCTGTCCCCTCACTGACCCGGTCCCCTCCCTGTTCTGCCCTTGTTCTTCCTTCACAGCCTCACTCATGGACCATACCAGTGGTAAGCCCATCACTCGACCTTTACCCTACTTATAAGTGGAAAGTTTTTGTAATGAATGAGCTTTGCATGAGAAGCTGTAAGCCTCCAGTCTCCACACCCAGAGTCCTCCTCCCCAGTCTGGTGCCTCTGCAGCCCGCACATGCCTGCTCTCATCTTTTTTTTATTAAGTTGCTTTCTAATTCTGCTTCCTAATCAGCCTCCTTGACTAAATACATTGGTGACCACAGGGACTTGGCAGTCTATCAGGGCCTTGCTTGGCACAGGGAGAAGGGCTTGCTATTGTCCGGTGGGAGGATCAACGGTGGTACATGGGGGACTGAGCATCGGTGTGAACATCTTCTGGGCAGCTTGTCTGTTCATTGTTACCTGGTACCTTGCTGCCAGGATCTAAGCTCCATTCTCAGGCCAGGTCCTGTGGATGGCTTCTGGACAAAGCAGCCTTTGTGTCCATGGAAGCAGCATCTCTGTGGTTAAGAATTTCAATTGGACAGCGGCTGCCATGGCAACTGATACAGTTTAGAAGTTGGGGGACTGAGCCCAGGCTGGGCCAGGTACATTTTTAAGAGACTCTTTTCTGATTCTGCAGGTTTCCGGAGCTTACCAGAGATGGCTAACTTTGCCCAAGGTTCCCCTTAGCCCCCACCAGCACTGGGTGCACTCTAATCTAGGAAGGGATTAAGGCTCTTCCTGGTCATATCTCCAGCTTCCCCTCTTAGATTCTAAGTGATTCAGGCTCAGACAAAGGAGGTCCAGGTTTTCTTTGGTGTGCCGAGGCGATAAGATTGAAGCTAAAGCAGAGAGTGGAAAATCAGCCCCGCTTTTGACATCCGTTCATAAAATTTCCAAGTAGCCATCCAGTCTCACCCTCTGGAGCTCTATGGAGGACAGTTTTGTTGTTGCTTCTCATTGCTTACAAAGAACTATATACAAACGTACAGTTGTTCAGGTTGTGCACTAAGTCCATGCAGGGCACACACGCACAGAGCTTCCCGGAATTACACACCACAGGAAATGGATAACGCTCCCAACTTCTCACTCAAAAACCCGCTGGTCTTAGTGAACAAAAGAGACTGGTGGTATCCATGAAAGGATGGGTGAATGTTGATTAGGACTGATCAGTCTAAATAAAGCTTTCTCGGGCTGTTGGAGGGAGACGCAGCACCTGTATAAAAGTTATCCATTCACTGGAAAGAGCATCTTACCCGCCGCTCCCTGGGCCAAGTCTGGGAAAGGGCAAGGGGTGTGGCCAAAGGTAGTGGGTGTGGCCAAACGCCTTAGCTGCCCTGAGAGAAAGTCACTGAAGCCTCCGTGGCCCTGGTGAAGTCAAGGCTGTGCATCTATCTGGTGTCAGAGCCAGTTGGAGAGCTACTGACCCTGAACAACCTGTGGTCAGGACGCGCCGCGCTTGGCGAGACAGCAGTGCACCTCGCTTAGCAGCCTTCTATAAGAGCAGCAACGAGAAGGACAGGTGATTGTTAAGTCAGAGGAGGTGATAACAAACACCAGATTATGTATATTCAGAAGCCTCGATGCTCCTTGGATGCTACAGTCACATTGCAGGGAAGAGAAGTTTGGATGTCCTTATTTCCACCAAGATTTAGCATCTTTTCTCTGGTGTGGTGAGGGATCAGAATAGAGATTAAGTTGTATTAAAAAGAAAAATAAGGTCATGTTTCTTGTAGCTGTGTATCTTGAAGGCAAGATTTATTCCCACAACAAATTGCTTTAAGAGTCTCCAAAAAGAAAACAGATTGAGTGTTGTTAGTTTATGTTGTTTGAGCCATCAGGGCTGCTACCCCTGAGAGCTTTGCAAAAAAATCCCGGGTGGATGGCTCTGCTTTCTGTCACGTTTTCGCTCCTGTGCACAGCCTGAGCCGGACTTCATCCACACTTGACTGCAGCTTAGCCGAATGCTTATTCCGCTTGTCTATGGGACCGACTCTTCTTCCAGACTCAAGAGAAATCAGTGTTCTCAGGCAGTCCTGTGCCTTCGGCTGGATGGGTTGAGGCTATGTTAGCTTTTTGTCACTGGGACAAAGTTCTTGAGGAAAATCAGCTCAAAAGGATGGAGGATTTATAGACCATTGCTTTCAGTTTCAGTCCATGTTTGTCTAGCCCTGTTGCTTTGGGCCTGTGGAGACACAGGATGCCAGGGCAAATGCACATGGCAGAGGGATAGGATTATTTCATGGTGGCCAGGACTGGATAGAGGGAAGGAGGGCCAGAAAGGAGAGGGCTGGATGGAGGGATGAGAGAGGGATGCAGGCAGGGAGGGAGGAAGGGAGGGCTGGAAGGGAGAAAGAAGGATCTGAATTTAACCCTCAAGAACACACCCAAGGATTTATTTACTTCAACTCCACCTACCCCTTAACCTCCTCATGGAAAAGCCAACCAGGAGCTATGACTTTGTGGGAATTTAACATTCAGGTCATCACAGAGTGGCTTTGCCTTTGCCACGTGCTCTGGGAAGAAGGCTCCTCTCTCTTCCTATGTCTTTGGGCACTAAGTGAGTCAAATCCCTCTCATGTAAATGACTCTGAAGGAAGGCTCCTAAAAGAAATCTCCATTACAGAATAAAGGGGCATGCCTTTCTTTGCCAATACACTTTAAATTCTGTGTCTTTTGCTATAGGCTTACTTGTATTGATTGTATTAACAAATGAAGCAATGTACCTATAACTATTAAAACTCGAATTCTCTGTAGGTGGTGGAGAGAAATGTGGGGTGGGGGTGGGGAGACAGGGACAGCTGTGGACTTCTGATTGCCTCGTCTGCAGATCTGACTTTGCAGCCGTCTAAATGTTTGACTTGAGTACCACACAATTTACTCAAAAAATGAGAATCATTCAGGGAAACAGGAGAGACATGTGACACAGGGGAATGGCCCTGTGTGCCAAGTTGGGAACACTAAACAAGATGATTTCAAATGAGGTTGTTTTTTTAAAAACACAGTCATTTAGGGGTTGGCTCACAAGCAAGTAAAGGGTGTGCTGTGTCAACACAAGGAACAGAAACCACATGACTCTACCCGGAAGTGCACATCTGCACATCTGCAACTCCAGTGCCCAGAAAGGGGCCCTGTCAACAAGCTGGCTAGTCAGCCTGGTGTATCTGTATAACTAACATCATGCCCATATGCACACGTACATGCTTGTGCACGCTGGGGCACGCATGCACACATGCCACAAAGGCGCATGAACTCCCCGCCCCACACAGCAATCTAAACTGCACACTTGTAGTACAATATATTCCAAGAACAAAATAAATAAAACCAAACTGTTTTCAGAAAAAAATCCATTAGAAATAACATTAATATTTCTACTAGTCTATTTTCTTTAACAATAACAAAATATCTGAAACTGGAGACTGTCAACAGTCACACAGGAACTTCTGGGAGACAAACCACACCTAAACATAGAATACTTTTATTATTATTTTACACATATCACATGAACATGTACACACCCACACATGTATATGCATACACAGAGCAGAAATTGGGAAGGAGAGAGAGAGAGAGAGAGAGAGAGAGAGAGAGAGAGAGAGAGAGAGAGAGAGAAGATTGTATCTCCTCCAGAAAGGCTTAGAAGTAATGAACAGCTCCATAGCAACAAGGAGCCCGGAATTCAGTTTATATCCTCTAAGCACCGTTCCCCCACGAAGGTCTCATTTCCACTAAGCGGAATGTGTGTAGCTCATTTCGATCCTGATCTGAATGAACAGCTATAAAGAGCTGTTTATGAAATGACAGGGAGACTTGGAAGACCAATGGGATGGCAGGGGGATGATGGTGACCAGATTTTGACTGTGATTTTTTTTCTTTTTTTTGATTTTTCGAGACAGGGTTTCTCTGTGTAGCCCTGGCTGTCCTGGAACTCACTCTGTGGACCAGGCTGGCCTCAAACTCAGAAATCCCCCTGCCTCTGCCTCCCGAGTGCTGGGATTTGACTGTGATTTAAAGGTGCATTATGTGTTTAAGATACGTGCTGCAGTCTTCTCTTCAAAATGGTCCAGTTGGAAGGGGACCACATTGAATGAACATGGGAGGAAAAGACGGCAGTGCCAGTCAGCACTGAAACTGGGTAATGCTAACACAGGTGTTGTGCCATCTTCTGTAGATTAGCATATAGTTGAAAACGTCCATCACAATATTTTTAACTAGAATGAAAAGGAAGAGACAGGGATTAAGAGGCACTCCGTGGGTCTCCCTGGCAGAAGGAAGAAGCCCAGGCAGTTCCACAAAGGACAGCCATATCCCTCCACCCCAAGGGTCACGATATCCACAAGGCAGAGAAACACAAGACCCAGGAAGTGATTCAAAAACTGTGGCATTGAGTTGGAGAATTTATTCCCAAACAGCTGGCTGAGCTGGGTTGGTGGGAGGGCAGCTTGAGCCTGACGTGGCTGTGTGGAGGAGGAAGTGGGTCACCTGTGGGCTCTCAGTCCCCTCGATCCTGGCCATGGCTTTTAGAGGGAGTGGCTCCAGCTCCCCTTGAAGGTGGGCCATGACTCAGAGGGTTTCAACCATGTAGGCATGGGTGAAGTCAGTCTCTGTAGGCCTTTATGAAATGTCAAGCTTAAAACATTCTGGAATTTTCCATCTATGAGAAAATATCTCTCTCTCTCTCTCTCTCTCTCTCTCTCTCTCTCTCTCTCTCTCTCTCTCTCTCATTGCTGGCAGTCCATTCTACCCAAGACTCACCTTGAACTTCCATCCTTCCTCTGTCTTCTGAGTCCTGAAATGACAGGCAGGTACCACCACACCCAGTTTATGAGTTAACAGTGATAGAACCCAGGGCTTTGTAGACACCAGATAAGCACTCAATCAACTGAACTGTATGCCCAGCCTACAAATGTCCTTGACAATGAAGCATTGACCGAAAAGAGTCAACTCTGACAAAATACAGACTATGTTAGAGCGTATTACACGGACTATAAAAACAGCATAATGTAATGGGATAAGGAAGTTTCATAGAGGCTCGGCAGTGACCGAGGGACAAGGGAGCTAAGATCTCACAGAACCCTGGAGTGCTGGCACGGTGATAGTTGCATGGAGTTTGTCCTTTGGTTTACTTAGCCACAAATTTATGTCTTAAGGATGTCTTCTTATTTTAAGTATTTTATTTTATTGTGTATTAGTGTTTTGCCTGCATGTATGCCTGTGCACCACGTTTGTGCCTGGTGCCCTCGGAGGTCAGAAGAGGGTCCCCTGGAACTGGAGTTGCAGCTGACTGAGCTGCCGTATAGGTGCTGGGTTCTCTGTCTGAGCAGTGAATGCTGTTAACCACCAGGCCATCTCTCCAGCCCTGAAATGCCTCTTTTGAAGGGAGAGGAACACTGGGGAAAGGAGACAAGATCGTACTCGGTGGCCTTGGCTAGTCTGGAACTTGCTATGTAGACTAGGCCAGGCTTGGAACTCACAGAGCTCCTCCTGCCTCTGCTTCTCCTTCTCAAGTAGTAGGGTTGGCACCACAACCAGGCCTTAAGATGCGTTTTTAAATGCATTGTGCTCAGTGGCCAAGAGCACTTGCGACTTTTACAGAAGACCTGGGTGACAGCCACAAGCATCTATAACTAGGGATCCTCTCACTTCTGGCCTCCACAGTCACTGCATACATGAGGTGCATGAGCTACATTCGGGCAAAACACAGACGGAACATACAAATTAAAAAAAAATCATTTAAAGTGCTATGCATTTTATGACATAAATGTAAAATCATATACTAGAAAATAAACAAAATGATAAAGTAGATTAAAAAAAACCCAACAACCTCAAAATAGAAGATATCCCTCTGTGACTGCCCCTCTAAAGGTATCTGTTGTCAACTCTTTGGAGGGGATCTTTATGGGAGTTAAGCTTAGTGGTTAAGGAGATGATCTTTGAGGGTTGGAGAGATGGCTCAGCAGTTACCCTGGCTGCTCTTCTGGAGAACTCGAGTCCAGTCCCCAGCACCCACACCTGCAGCCCACAACCACCTGTAACTCCGGCTCCAGCATCTCTAAGGTATGACCTATGACCTCCATGGGCACCTGCACTCATGGGTGCATACCCACATGCAGGCACACACACACACACATGGGTGCTGGGGATTTAAACTCAGTCTGTCTGCTTGCAGAGCAAATGATCTTATCCACTAAGCCATCCATCTCCCTAGGTCCACAGTTGGGATTTGAAGCCAATCCTTTTGTTTCCGACACCCCTGCTCCCTAGCTGAGAAAAAGATGCCCTAGGAGGTGACCTAATAAAGATTATAAACTAAGTGGATGGTGGCAGAAGCGGCAGGACTCAGGGCCCCCAGGCTTCTCATCTCTGAGCTAATGCCTGGGACATCTGAGTTCAAGCATGCTGAGCTGTTGGATGCCAGACAGATCACCCCTAAGTCCCTGCCCCCACACAACTCCCAACCTGGAGATGTCTAGGCTAATCAAGAGCCAAGGAGCGGTTTTTCGAAGCAGGTGAGGCAGGCTGCAGACTTAGCAGGAGGTAAGGAGCAGCATCTTTTGATTTGTGAACTGATCCCCTTTGATCTGAAGATCAATAAGAGTAAATGAGTTACAGGTGAGGAAGTCTGTCCCTGACTGGCTTGCCACTGCTATGGTGGGGCTCTTGGATTTGCTGCTGTCCCCCAGCAGCGTTGTGACTCCCTCTAGAATTCTCCCTCAGCCACCTCCACAGAAAGCAGGCATCAAGGAGACTTTTCTTTCTGTGAGTGCCAAACAAGCTTCTGTGTGTGTGTGTGTGTGTGTGTGTGTGTTTGTCCCACGTGTGATTTCAATAGCTCTTCCCCACTGTTTGGCAGCTGCAGCTGCCCTCCAGTCTCAGCTGTAGGAAGGAGGCCTGGATTTAATAGGTCTTTACTGCAAATGTCAACTAGACCCTACGAAAGCTGCCGGGAGACACCACAGGGAGCAAAGTCAGGCTATTTCAAGACTCCACAGCCCCAGTTCAAGGGATGAGCACTGACTTGAACCAGCTAAGAATTTAGGGTGATTGTGTTTCTGGGGTGTTATGCAGCTTCTGGGTTTAACATTTCTTCTGCCAGTCTCCCCCTGAGCAGACAGAATCAGAGCGCGACAAGGAGGGGCTTACTAGCCACCTGAAGGGTTAGGGAACCCCAGGCCCAAAGCTACAAGGGAGTTAGTCATCACTCTTGGGGCTCCAGATTGAGCCAGACCTATTGGGGAATAGTTTCCAGCTGTGCAGAATTGAGTAGAGGGGTTTGTGTCCTGCCTCAGCACAGCCAGGCTCCCACATGAACAAGCACTGATTGAGTGAACTGTTGCCTCAGTAATTAGTAATAGGGGCCTGAAGTCCTGTGGAGGACTCTGGGAGTTTGGATTTAGCCATCCGCTATAAAGAACTGAGGACCGCTAAACTCAAGGAGCGAATCCCTAGGTGTCCCAGTGTGCCCCCTTCTAAGTGCTAGTTCAGAACACTAACCCTTGCCCACTGCAGATGGGTTTCATGGATTCGAATGGTCCAGACCAGGAGATTTAGCATCTGACAAATATGAGTTCAAACGCTGCGACCTGTCAGCTGTTTGACCTCATACAAATTTCTTCATCTTCAAAACAAAACAAAACAAAACAACAACTTGTTCTGAAATAGTTGCCTCCCAATTCCCATATGCGTGCATGTATATTCACGCCACAGAATGCCTGTTAGGTCAGAGGACAAGTTTCTGGAGTTGGTTCTCTTCTTCCACTGTAGGTTCTGGGGATTGAACGCAGGTCAGCAAGCTTGACCAGCAAGTGCTTATAGCCACTGAGACATCTTATTTCTTCTGCTTTATCTTTTAAATTGCAATTTTCTCATTAATCTCTGTATATCTGTCTGTCTGTATATCTGTCTGTCTGTCTGTCTCTCTCTCTCTCTCTCTGTATAACTTCTATAAGAATAAAAGGCTTATGGGACTTTTGGAATGACTCAAAAATAAGAAATGAAGAAAATAAATGATTGTTCCCCCCACCTCCATAAATGAGTTTGACTACCTTAGCCTGTCTGACACATGATGTTAAAATATTCTCTTCCATCCTGCTTGTTGGGGAGTACTTAGTAATAGTGACTTACTATTCACAAATTGGTTTTATTTAGTTTTGGGGTCTATGATCATCAAGGTGGTGAGATTTGGTGCTGGAAGACACAAAGGGTAAATCAGTTGTTTAGATACTAGAATGGTCTTTCATGACCAACCACCAAAAACCTGGCAGAACACCCAGGACTGAACTAAGTTAGGCATATTACCTCATGGCAAAAGGATGGGAGTGGGAACAACGGGCTTCTCAGGAAGGTGGCAGAAGGAATTATTTGGGGGGGGGCATAGTGATGTAGGGGTGGTAAGGAATAAGGCACATGGAACAGTGCCAAGTAGTAGTGGTCACTCATACTGGTGTCTGCATAAGTTTCCTGTTGTAGCTATAACAGAATACTATAAGGCTAGTGGCTTCAATAGATGTTGCAGTTCTAGGAAAAAAAAAAAAAAAAAGAAGTCCAAAATCATTTTGACTGGACTAAAAACCAACATGTCAGCAGAGAGAGTCCCATTGGAAGGCCCAGTAGGGAGGATCCAATGCCTTGTTCCTCTTTGTTCCCAGTCTCTAGATGTTGCTTCCACCCCGTAGCTGTGGCCTCTTCCTTTGTCTTCAAACCAGATACATGATACTATATCTTATAATGACCATGAGGCCCTCCTAGATAACTTAGGGTCATTCTTCCACCTAAAATTCTTTGACTTAGTTTTCGGGAACTAATTGACCTCCTGTGACAGGAAGTGTCATGCCCACACATTCTCAGGATTGGGAAGGGTGCCACCATCTTCAACATGACATTAGTCCCCATTGCAAGTGTACAGTTCTTATGTAGATGAGCAGAGTAAGCCACCAAGCTGTGACTTGTAAAGCAACAGCAACCACTCCCATAAACCAGGTCACCAATCCTTAACGCATTTGTCACAGTGAATGGATAGACACCAACAGACTCTTCTTAACTAGAGTCAATACACCTTCTACCTCCTTAGTTTCTGCCCGCAGTCCCTGCTCATCTCCAGCACCACACCCAGGCTACCATTTGACAGTAGGTGTCATGTCTCTTTAGGTTCCTCCTGTGACAGTTGCTCAGGCTTTTACCCCACTTCTGATGTCCTTGAAAGTTTGGAAAGTGCTGATCAAACATTTTGTAGACCGCCAGTCAGTTAGGATCTGTCTGCTGTTTTCTCAGGAGAGGTTTATAGACTTTGAAGAGGAAGACCCTGGAGACACAATGCCTTTCCCTCCCTATCCTCTCAAGACTGCGTTCTGTCAGCATGACCTTTATGCTCATAAAGTTTCCCAGGTGTCTGAGGTACAACGTTGCTTTCACCTCGTTTGTGTGCTGAGATTTCTGAGAGGAGTCCCATCACGCAGCAGCTCTCCTTAAAGAGTGTGCTGCCTCTTTCACGGCAGAGAATTCACATAAAGTACTTTATGTGAATGCTCTGGCCTTGACCTCTTGAACTTCTTGTTTCTACCTTCTAAGAGCTGGGATGTGGGTGTGTGCTTGGCTTAGGTGACTTTTTTGGAGAAGTTTTTCTCTAAAGAAAACTTAGGGCTTGTAGCTTGACAGAGACATAATCTTCCTTCCTTTCCTTTCCTTTCCTTTCCTTTCCTTTCCTTTCCTTTCCTTTCCTTTCCTTTCCTTTCCTTTCCTTTCCTTTCCTTTCCTTTCCTTTCCTTTCTCTCTCTGTCTCTCTCTGTCTCTGTCTCTGTCTCTCTCTCTCTCCCTCCCTCCCCCTCTCTTTCCTTCCTTTCTTTCCTCTTTCCTTTATTTTCTTTCTTTCTTTCTTTCTTTCTTTCTTTCTTTCTTTCTTTCTTTCTTTCTTTCTTTCTTTCCTTCTACACAAGGACTCACTATATTGACCAAGCAGGCCTTAAACTTAAAGAAACCAGCCTGCTTCTGCCTGCTTAATGCTGAGATTAATGATGTGCACCGCCATCTCTGGCCTCTAATTAGTCTTTTTATAATGGAGTTGATTGCAGTGCATTTATATTTATGAGAATAATCCACAGAGAAGTAAAACCACAAATAGTTTAGTGAAAAGAGGGGATAATAATGACGATGTTTATTATTAAGATATTTCTCTTTCAGATACCTGCACACCGTGTTTATTGCAATGCCATCCCACAATATCGAATTTCATGTAACATATAAATATGTAAATATATATGTCTTAGCTATAAAGAAGAACAAAATGTAGTTTTCTAGAAAGTGGATGGAAGTGAAGCATATCATTTTAGTTGAAATGAGCCAAACAAAAATAATACAGTGTCACAAGTGTCCTCACATTTGTAGGATCTGTTTAAGATGTTCTGGGAGTGGAAAGGAGGAAAGAAGGGCATCTGCTTGGGGGTGAGAGGAGAGAAGGGAATGAGTAGGTGTGGATACACCACAGCACATTGTGTCTGTGCATGACAGTGCCATAATGAGGCTCATTATTCCCTACACGTCACTGTTTCCCCTTACCCATCCATCCACCTGTCCATTCACCCAACCAACCATCCACCCACCCGCCTATCTCTCCATCCATCCATCCATCCATCCATCCATCCATCCATCCACCCATCCCAGAAGTACAGTGTGCATCTGGCAAATGCTTAGAGCACAATGAAACACAAAGGGGACATGGTGCATGCCTATGCTTGTGACAAAGGGGACATGGTGCATGCCTATGCTTGTGACAAAGGGGACATGGTGCATGCCTATGCTTGTGACAAAGGGGACATGGTGCATGCCTATGCTTGTGAACTTTGGTCTCCTTCTCAAGACTCTGAGTACTCTGGATATAGATGGCCGATTCTCTGACAGGAAGTGACAATGACTTATGACTGTCCTCTGGTCTCAGACAATGTCTTAGTTGGGTTTTTGTTGCTGTGATAAAATACTGACCAAAGCAATTCGGGGAGGAGAGGGTTTATTTTAGCTTACAGCTTGCAGCCCATTATTCTATTAGGTGTGTGTGTTGGCGGGGGTGGGAGGGAGGTCTAGGCAGGAACTGATGCAGAAACCATGAAGGAATACTGCTTGATGCTTTACTCAACCTGCTTTCTTATACAACCCAGGACCAGGACCTGGGCTAGTATCAGCTATGCTATATCAATCATTAATCAAGAAAATGCCCTAGAAACTTGCCAACAGACCAGTCTGAGGACGGCATTTTCTCAATTGAGGTTCCCTCTTTCAAGATTACTCCAGTCTATATCAAGTTGACAAAAAAAAAAAAAAAAAAAACCCTAACCATCACAGTAGGTAATAAAAGTGAGGCAAGAGGGTTGGGTATACTAAAGTGCAAGCAAGAGGAGAGTGTGGTTGACTGTAACATCTGAGGTTTACCTAACAGGGACACTCACTTCCCAAACTGAGGCAGCATCCTGAACCACAGAGTTGGCAAAGAGCGCACTTTCTCAAAAGGAAAACAGAACAACGAACACCTGCACACGAAGGCTCTCAATTTTAAGTCGTGGGCAATTGATTTTTATAAACCCTTTCCTTGCCTTCCTATATCTCTCTCCTCCATTTATAAGGCTGATCCAATTTACGGGTGGTTTGCAAAGTTTGCTTCATGGTAATCCGTTAAGTAAGCATGGCGGTTCTATGTTTACCCAATTAATAAGCAAACTACTATTTAACACCATCTGCATTGCGCTTTAAAAATTTTTTAATTTTGTATCCCAGTCCTTCAAATATCAGTCCCTCTGAAATATCCTTTGTGGCTATTGACTGTATCTAAAGAATATATGAATATGCATACACTTAGACTGAGCCCAGTGGATATTAAGCTCTAAATGCTACCTGTATTTTTTAAAGGCCACATTGCTTATGAAAACCTCAGAAAGAAATGGATTAGGGGAAAACTCTTGGGGCTTTTGGGATTGACTTTGCTATGAGGGTTGAAAACAGAGGGATGGGATACACAGCTCAGACACTTGGAACTGGGGCATGCACAGTCCACCTTGTCTAGGTCACTGAACCGAATCCAGCCCAAGGCAAAACCGCACCGTGTGAGCATCAGCATCTGTTCAGGGGCCTGTGCGAGGGACTTGGGGACTCAGCTGGCTGGAAGAGCCAGGTTTCCTCTGCCATTCCGTAGCTGGGCTTTAATGGCATCTCTTAATACTAGTATCGCCATCCCCTGGTTACATGGTATAGAGACACAGGCAGAGGGAGGGAGGCTGTTTAGAGGGCCCATGAGGAAGTAAATCATGGCTTGAGTCTTTATGTTAGTTTGTTTATCATGTTGGATACAACACTAGGTGCCAGGTCTTATTATTTATTTAAAATTATGATTTTTGATGTTATTAATTTGTGTATGTTTCTGTTCATGTGTGCGTGGCAGTCCCACAGCACCCACATGGAGGTCAGAGGACCACTTTGGGGTGTGAGTTCTCTTCTCCCATTCTAAGACTCAAGAATGATCATGCTAGTGTGGTGGGTGCTTTTTTTATCTACTGGGTCACCACCTTTCTGACCCTGGGTGTTTTCTTATTTCCATGAGTCATGTTATATATTTGTGCCAGCTACACTATTATTTACATTTGAGAGAGTGAGCAAAAATTAACTTAATAATCTCATACGAAAAGTTTGCCCCATTATTAATCAAAAACACACATTACTTACCATAGGATAGAAAACAACTATAAGGTGTAATATAAGTTACATAACTATTACAGCTTTGTCAATGGCTATGTGTGGGTTACACTTATCTTGCTCACCACTGATGGAAGATATTTAGACCTAAATCTGTCTGTAAGGAAAGGAAAGGAAAGGAAAGGAAAGGATTTATAGCCCTGGATGCCGACAGGTCAAGCTCACCATTCTTTCTCTGGAAAACTGTTAGCTCGTTAATTGTCCATTGACTCGAAGTTGACCAAATCTCTATTCTGAGTCTAGCAGTTTCCCACCCTGTGCTTTCTTTGGGGCCCTGAGTATTGAATTCTAATTGTGCTCTCTTGTTGGACCACTGATATTTATTCCACACACACTAGAACAAACACATCAGTGTCGTGGCTGGCACTATCCCAGCACATTATTGGTTCAGGTAATTCAGCTGTTAAATATTTTTAACACTGTCCTTAAATTTTTAAGTTAAGGTATGTGAATGGTGATACAATGGAAGGGACACAGGCTTCTTGGAGGTTGGAGGACCATGTCAGGCAGAACCAAGGACTCTCTGGAATATAACTATGATTGGACACTTGTCAGGAATGGACCCTCCAGGGTCCCCCTCTTTGCTCCCCTGCTTATGAAAAGCCAGCAGCTCTCTCCGCTGCGCACGGAGCTGTCCGCAGTGCTGATTTTTGTCTGCAAAATTGACTAGGTTACATAAGGAAAAAGATCTTAATGGCTTTTTGAATGGGCTGCAAGGAGAGATGCATTCTTACTGATTTTCCTCCTTCCTGCCTCCCAAACATTTCTGTTGTTGTTGTTGTTATAGTTCTGGATGTGTCGATGCAGAGATGCATCCGACAAAAGCATCTTTACTAGCCATCAGCCCTTCCCTGCACACATTGAATGAAGTCTCTCTTAGTTCTGGCACTCCCTAGATATCCCCCCCACTCTCTAGATAAATAATAACCTGATGACAACGGGAGTTGCATAACCGGTTCAAGGACACACAGTTATTGTAGAGGTGGACTTGAGGTTTAAATATTCTGACTTCAAGCAATTTTAAATGAAAAATTTTCTTTAGATGTGTTAAGTCTGGAGGCTGACTGATTTTGATCAATTCTAGAGCATACTGTTTACTTGTCACAGAAGGTCTTGCTTTTCTGTATGAATAACAGCATCCACCCCAGGACTGTGGCTGCTGGTGGACGGTCACAGATTACAACTGCATGTGATGTTCAGCGCAGGTGACTGGCCACCACTGCTGACCGAGCCTTGCTGACAGCCAGAAACACATTCTTCTGAGCTCCAAGGGCCCCACTATCTAAAAACAAACAAACAAACAAAAAAAAACAAAAAAAAACCACTTCTCTTACTTTTGAGGGGTCTTTAAGCACAGAAGACCCTTTATTGCAGGAATCCTACCTTCTAGATGCCTCTAGGCTGGCTTAGAACAGATTACATCCACAGAGAACAGAGCCAACTCAAGAGAGCAGGTAGAGAACAGATGTGTTTAAAGGGCTCCTGGGTCTGCAGTCACTGTAACTACACTCTCAAGCCTTCACTGGTGTTTACTATAGCTACACAAATGCTCCACATTGCACGAGTCCCACTATCCCCAAGGTCACCTGAACTTGTAATCTAAACAACTGGCAGGAATCAGATGCCACCTTCTTCTTTTATAATAAACTGTTTACTGCTTCCCAGCCTCCGCCTGCCATTTATAGAGTTCCTGGTTCTAGGAGCAAAGGAAAAATAAGACTCATCTGCTATTTGAAGCTGATGCAACAACCTCCTCCCTCCCAGAACTGCCTATTACAGGGCTTTGTACATTGCCTGCGGCTCTACCTTTCCTTTTTTTGCAAACTCCTCCTTTCTCTCCCCAGGGATAAACACAAATTAATGTGTGTACTGGAGACGGGGGCATGATACCATCCGCGTGCTAAGGAAGCCAGTTTGTGCTGTATAGAAGCAAGCGATGGATTTTTCTCCCCATGGTTTCTTGACTTCCCATCAAACATGCTAATTAGAACCTCACGAACAAGCCATGGCCGAGAAGAGGGTGGTTTCAGCCAGGAGGACTGCAAAGAGCTATTCTCAACCCCACTCAGTTTCAGCTTGGTGTTTCAGTCTTTGTGCCTCATCAGCAAGAATTTGCTCTGCCCTCACAACTCCATCTTACCTATGACAGAATAAAAATCAATGCCTCTCGCCAGAAATATTCCTGCCACTGTCTTTAAGATGGTTGACAAATAGCCACCATTTTGGTGTCTGGTCAATTGACAACCTATAGAAGTACTAATATCGCCTTTGATTATCCCTTGACTGCTCACGGTGGAGATGAACACGTTTGTTGAAATAATTTAAAAAATGAAGTAGCAGGTACCCAAATGACAGTTTAGTGTTGAGATGTTAAATAAAACCAAGCCCATCTATGAACCTACACAGTGTAAGATGAAACCTTCCCAGGGGGAAATTCATATGAGTCCATATAATCTGTGTATCAGGGTTAAAGCCATACTGGCTGGTTAGTTTTTGTTAACTTGGCACAAACTAGAGTTGCTCTGGAAGAAGGAACATTAGTCGATGAATCACCTCTACCAGACTGATCTGTAGGGGGTCACTTTTATTATTGTTGATTTATGTAGGAGGACACAACCCACTGTGGACTGTGCCAACCCTGGGAAGGTGAGCCTGGGCTGTCTAAGTGACATAGCCATAGTGAGTGACCTCATAAGCAATGTTCTTCAATGTTCCATAGTCTATGATCTCTGCCTCAAACTCCATGATAAACCCTTTCCTATCCAAGTTAGGTAAGGTTGGTGTTTATCACTACAGCAACAGGAAAATCACCACCAATCTTTTCTGATGGTTCCCTTTCCTTTATGGTGTGGTGTGACTTTGAAGACAGCTAAGCCTAAGAAAGGGTTGTAAATGTTACAATGAGAGAAGTGTGGAAGATACTTTGACAATATGCCCTTATTTCCATGGGCAATGACTTGTCTCTAGACCTGGCACGCATTAACTGTGCATAGCATGTCACAGAATGTCACAGCCCAGACCTCTTTCTCCTTTCACTATTGGAATCAGGACCTCAGGATGCTCCCCAAGTTTTAGAAATATACACAAATAACAAGATTTTACAAATGGTTCTTAGGCTAATGGAATCCTTTCATTAATTAACTTAGTATCTATGTTACTGAAGACCTACTGGGTGCCAGGCTCTGAGCCCCTGTCTCTTAAAGTATCCCTTGCTACATTCTCCATATGGGTAACACAGAAGACAAAAGGCTCCAGTAGAAAGATGCATGGGGTAGTTTCAGAGTGGCGAATGCCTTGAAGGCAAGACAACATATGTGAGCAAAGTCCCCGACCATGTAGCCTGGCTTTGGGTCTGACTTCTTGCTTTCATTAGGAGGAAATGATATAAAATGTATAAAAGGAAAGGTGGGTTTATTTATAGTATGGACCCAAGCCAGGTAGAGTTAGTGCCTATTGCTACCTTGCCCACCATTACACTTCACACAAAGAATAGAGCAAAAGCCAGGAAAAGCACACATGTAGATTTGGCTGTGCACACTCCAGGGACATAGCTGAGAGCCTGTCCTTGCTCCAGGTGCTGTGGATTCTGGGAGTCATCTTCAAGCTTGGAATAGTATTTCTTATAGGGAGCTAGACCTGGAAAAGAAATCTGTTTGTGTATGAATTAATCAATTTATATTTTAAATAGTAATGTCTAGGAACTCTGTTACCATGGGACAGTGGCTCTGGGGAGAGAAAGGCCCCGAGAGTAAGGGAGGTGTTTGGGAGATGGGGGATTCCAGTTTTACTATATCTATTTATTTTGTATGTAATATAAAATTTAGGTGGGTAGATGCATGGATGGGTGGATTTATGTCATGGAGTGCGTGTGGTGGTCAGAGTTGGTCCTCTTCTCCTTCCACCACGTGAGATGCAGGGAGCATCAAACCCAGGTTGTCAGGTTTGGTGGAAGGCATCGTGTGTGTGTGTGTGTGTGTGTGTGTGTGTGTGTGTATTGTGCATCAGAAACCATTGAGAAGATTTAAGCAGGGAAGAAAGTGGGATAGGTTGTCAGGTTTGGTGGAAGGCACTTTTACCAGCTGAGGCATCGTGTGTGTGTGTGTGTGTATGTGTGTGTGTGTGTGTGTGTGTGTGTGTGTGTGTGTGTGTGTGTGTGCATTGTGCATCAGAAACCATTGAGAAGATTTAAGCAGGGAAGAAAGTGGGATAGGTTGTCAGGTTTGGTGGAAGGCACTTTTACCAGCTGAGGCATCGTGTGTGTGTGTGTGTGTGTGTGTGTGTGTGTGTGTATTGTGCATCAGAAACCATTGAGAAGATTTAAGCAGGGAAGAAAGTGGGATACTTAGTTTTAAGGGCATAGTTTACCTGTCTGAGAAAAACAGCTCATAGGATGGTGAGGAGGAAGAAGGAGGCATGGCTCAGAAAGAGGTTTTGCAGTGATCAAATGGAGCAAAAATTTCAATCTCTTTCCAACAACAAATGGATTAAATACAGTTGAGAACCATAAAAAGAAGTGAGCAGAGCTTGTTTCTTTCCCAGGCTCCGTCTCACCCCATTAATTGCGCCATTTCATTCTGCTGTAATCATCCCAGGTACAGTCAATCATTCCTCATTGCATGTGACAGATGGGAAAGACGCAGCTGTAAGGATCAAAGGATACTGCCCACACCCCCCATGCACATCAAGCGACATCAGAGGACACTGCTCGTATCCACACACAGTTAATGACAGAGTAAGAGGCACAAGCTTAACACCCAAGCCAGTCCAAACCAGCAAACCACCCAGATCAGTGCTGTTACTGGCAGTGAGGAGCTGGGGATTCTGTGGCTGAATAGGTGGGTTTTGAACCTAGGAAGACTTCGTTCCAGCCCCAGTTCTTGCTTCAGAACCCTATGACCTTGGGCAAGAGGCCTCAGCAACTTCTCATTGCCTCTGCCTCTGCTCTATAAATAGAGGATAATAACAACAGATTCTAGTTCCCAGGGTTGCTGACTTCACATATGCAGTTTAGAACAGTGCTCATCACAGGAAGCATTCGGTAAATATCTCTATCACCAAGAGAATGGGATATGGCAAAGACCGCGGGCGCGTGAAAGCTTAGCCCAGAACAGAGGCTCGAAAGAGGTTTGCTGGGCTTTATGTTTTACTTGAATCCAGACGAATCCCATTCACTCTTATTCCAAAAAAGCCTGCAGCCCCCAAGCGACCCTTCTCTTCAGAGTGCCCAAGGCATCGATGTTTCTCCCTGGGACGTTCTGGTGTAAGCAGAGGGCTACTGAGTGTCTGCCACTGTTGCAGCGGGGAAGGCACTGGGAACGGAACCGTGGCATAAGTGAGTTCTTGGAAACCGGGACGAGCGTCAGGTGGCCTGGGGTAGTTAGAAGAGGCCCTTCCATCACATGGAGGAGAGCTCAGGAGTGAAAATGGAGGAAGAATATGAAAGGGGATGTCCTGGAGATGGAATCACAGGGAGTTGTGAACCATGTGGTGTGGTGCTGGGATTTGAACCCAGCCCTCTGGAATTGCAGCAGTTGCTCTCAGCCATTGGGCCATCTGTCCAGCGCCACAATCCTGAATTATAGAACGGATGGTTGCAGTGCCCAAGGGAAAGGAAACTAAAGGGTTTTCTAGGTCTCGGGGAGAAAAGGTGAGGGAGAGAGGATGCCTCTGCTCTCCTAGGGCTGATAATTGAGTCCTGAAACTGAGTCCGCAGACATCTGGAAAGCCCAGGTTCATTGTTTTCAGTGGCTCCTCGGCGGCTGTGCTGTCACATGATGGTCAGCAGAGGGCAGTGTAGCCAATGGCCCACTGTGAGTGAGGGGCTGTCTGCTCCTCAGCCGAGGGTCCTGGAACGTTTCTGGGGCGTAAAACTGTACCTGTTTGTGCACGTTCTGAGGATAGCCCCACCTCTTTACTTTTCTTTGGAGTCCTGTTCTCTTCTGCCTGTCTCCAATGCGTTCCTCTTTCCTTCCACCCATTGCTTGCTCTGTTGTGGGTCAGCATTCCTCACCTTTTACCTCTGTAAAGCATGTGGACACCCACTGCCTCCTTGGATCCTCTGAAGTATTTTCTGAGAGACAGATCAGGCTAAATATGGATTATTGTGCAGATCAAGAAACAGGCCTAAAGCGGTTCCTGGTCCCTCGGCCCTGTTCCAGTGTCATTACAGGCTGACTGCCAAGGGTTATAGTGTTTATCACTGCAAAGATGGCTCTCCCGAACCCCAGGGTACCACACACCCTTTCAAGTCACAACAAAAGCTTCCATAGCAATAAACAGGGAAGGGACTTCCTCAGATGCAAGGGCTCAGGGTTCCTATACATTTTATAAGACCCTTGGCCCAAAGGATGAAAAAGCTAAGCCTTAGACTCTAAGGGCTCTGCATACTCTTAGGAGCAGAAGGAAACAGATCTGTCTCTGTGATTTTTAAGGACAGAAGCCACCAGCGTTCCTGGCTCGGGACCAGTTGGCTGGACTGTGCTAGCAAATACTATATGCAGTGTTGAAATGTGGGGCTGTGAGGAAAGTTCTCTAAACTTCCATGAGGGGTGACTGTGGCTCTGGAGGGATGACTCCAGGGGAGTAGAAGAGCTCACCACAAACTGCACTCAGTCATCAGCACTGCTCCAAACAGGAGGTTTGCCACACTCTTTTTTTTTTTTTGATTCTCTCCCCTCTGACCCTGGGCTGACTTTGAATTCCCTATATAGCTGAGGATATCCCTGAACTTCTTGTCTTCCTGCCTCTGTTTACCAAATGCTGGGATTACAGGCGAGCACCACCATATGAAGTTTGTCATGTGACCCCTACTGGCTGGGAACTCACAGGGATCCATCTGCCTCTGCTTCTCAAAGGCTGGGTTTAAAGGTGCATGCCTCCTATCCCTAGCTTCCATGTACCTGTGGAGTTTTGCATCTGTCGTCAGTGGAAGTTCAGTCCTGACTGCAGGAGGAGGAGAATCACTGGGGGGGGGGGGGACGGGGGGGAGGGCAGTTTCCTGAGACCATCAGACCAGGACAAGCCATTAGATTCCAGAATACATGAGATCAACAGAAACCCATTCCTAACCCGCTGCTGACCTCAGGACCACAAGAATTCCCAGGAGAGAAATTACTAAGCTGACCCTTAGCGAAGCATGAGCAATCTCACTTACTAACTAATGCTGCCGGGAAGGGGCACTTGGTCATCCTTGGTGAGTTGCTAACAACTTAAACACAGACTCACTGAGGGATGAGGCAGGAGCATGGAGGGATGATTTACAAAGTTACTAACTGTATGGCCATATTCTAAAAATGACAGTGGTGACTTTAAGATGTAAATCTAGCAGTTGACACAGAGTGGCTCAGAGAAGACACCGGAGTCAGTCAGACCAGTTCCAATGCCCTATTCCATCCCGGATGGGATTTCTGAATCTGTTTTTGCACTGATTTCCTTTTCTGTAAGATGAGGATACTGATGAGCATCAAAGTAGCCTAATCAGTGTGGGGTGTGTCCGTGTGGTACCTGGTGCATGATGGCACAGCCAATAAGCACCAAGCATTATCAGTCGCTATCTTAGTTACTTTTCTATTGTGGTGACAAAACATCATGACAAAGATAACTTATAAAAGAAAGTGTTCAGTTGAGCTTATGGTTCCTGAGGGTTAGAGTCCATGATGACAGAGCAAAGCCACTGTAGCAGGAACCGCTGAGAGCTTACATCTTGATGCATGAGTGAGAGGGAGAGAGAGAGAGAGAGAGAGAGAGATCTGGAATAGAGTGAGTCTTTTTGAAACCTTATAGCCCGGTGCCCAAAGACACTCCTCCCCCAATGAGGCCACACCTCTTAATCCTGCCCAAATAGTTCCACCAACTTCAGGCCAAGTATTGAACCATGTGGAACTATGGAGGCCATTCTCATTCCAGCAAGGACTGGAGCAATGAGTAGCCAAAGGCTAGCTCTCTATATGACCCTGTGGTTGTCATAGGTTGGACTGGTACTCTACAGTGTCACAATTCATCTAAGATTTTGAAAGTGGAATTATAATACACATACACATGCATGCATGTGCACACATGTTTTTGTAGTACTTGGGATAGAACTTAGTGCTTTGCACTATTAGACAACCATTCTGGTACTGAGACATACCTCTCTGCCTTTTTTATTTTGAAATAAAATCTTGCTAAGTTTCCTATGCTGGTCTTGAACTCACGGTGAAGCTCAAACAGGCTTCCAATATGTGATCCTCCTGCCTCAGAATAGTCTCAGACGCTCAAGTAGCAAGAATTACAGGGCTGCACCCAAATGATTCTTTTTTTAAAAGTAATATCTACAATGCATTGTAACTCAAAGTACCTCCTAGGGCAAACTGCTTGATTAAAGAATCTTTCGGATTATGAGTTATAATTTATAATTGTGAGTAATGAGCTCTAGTGTACTAAAATCAATGTTATTTTCTAAAAGGGAAACTGCCATGTAGGCAGGGGAATACATCTTTTTTCTGAGTGTAACTATTCACTCTGTCTTTTGTTAAACTAAGAAGCAAAACAATTGTCCACCATAGCCAAAGTGAGAAGAATAAGCCACTGCCAGTGTCCTCTTATGAAAAGGTTTATCCAAACAGAAGCGCTGGAAAGACAAGCAGCCGCAGGGTAAAGTTCACAGTGAAACTCCAGGATTCCCTTCCTTGCTGGCTCTTACACTATATTTAATGGTGTTTGTCCTGGTCAGGGAAGAAAGGGGTCTGGGGAGATGGCTCTGTCGGTAAAGTGTTTGTCATATAAGCATAAATGCCTGAGTTCAATTCCTGGGAACCCACATGAAAAAGCTAGACACAGTAGCCCTTGCTGTTGAGATCGAGACAGGAAGAGTTATTTGAATAATTGATCTCCAGACCCAGTGATGCTCTGTCTCAGGAAAAAAAAAAATCAACCAAACCATGAGATAGAGAAAACTTGAGGAAGACACCAGATATGTACCTCTGGCCTCTGTATGCATGGGCATACATGTGCACACACACACACACACACACACACACACACACATACACAGCACTGTGATGGAGACAGTGAGGTGGAAATTCTGCTGAGTTTAGAGACGACTGTCCCATCAATGTCTCTCTGAGCAGATTTAGACTTTGTGAACATCCACTAATCTTGCTGTCTCTTGCTGATTTCATTAAAAATAAGAATATACTTGACAAAATGTCATGCTGATATCTAGTATCATGTATGTTAATTTAAAAACATTATACATATATATATATTTTTTTCTTTTCCCCAAACTGATTCTTGGGTTTTCTTTCTTGTTTCCTTTTGGTTACATCACAGGAATATGTGGTAAAGGCTTAATACCTGAGATTTCCATGTTCTATGTTCATGGAACTCTGCACACAGGATGGAGGGATTCACAGTCCCTGGGTCCTCTAGAGAACTCCACGAAGTTCCAGATTGTGGGTTCTATTTGCAGAACAGTAGCACGTTTACCAACTCCCATTTTCTAAGTATAGACTGTTCTCATCTCCTTTCCCACAGCTTGGGCTTTGTGTCCGTGATGAGGACACTTGTGTGTGTGCTTCAAAGGATTCCAGAGAAGAGCCTGAAAGCACTGACCGTCAACACAGAAGCCTCACCTGTCGGTGGTCTGCAGCTCCCCTAGCTTCCAAAGGGCTGCAGAAAAAAAACTGTGAGCACACCAAGGTTACTGAGAGAGGCTTCTCCTCTCTCCTGCTGATTTGAGGTTCTTTGGCCTCACTCTTCCCACAGTGCAGCCCCCCAAGATGGACACTGTGCTTTGGCAGTTCATATTCACCTTGGGGGGGGGTAGCTGGGCTGTTAGGTACCAGCATCTGATGTCACACACACACACACACACACACACACACAAACACACACACACACAAACACACACACATACACACACACACACACACACACACACACACACCGGTTATTTGTGGAGAGTTCCCCCTGGATTGTTTGGTATTTGGACATTATTGGTTGTTAAATATTATGGATTTCATCCCTGGCTTCAGAGTGACAGAATCCTACTGCTTTTATTGAATTTCTCCAAACCCAAGGGGAGGAACCACAGCCAATCTTTCTGCGTGTCTCTTGTCTCTCATTTTCTCTTTCTCATCCAGTCATCTCCACTCACCGGTCCACAGCGAAGATGGTGGTTTCCCCATAGCTCCCAATTAATTTTATTTCAAGCCAATGGCAAAGAGCAATTCACGTTTCTGAACTACAATTTAGAGTTCTTGCAGGGGAGAGTCTCACGAGTTAGTGAAGAGTGGCGTCTGTCTCTGGTTCAGCCACTATGTTTAGAAGGTTATAGGCACACGATGTAAGTAAGTATAAACACATTCAGTGTGACCCTGTAAGTGACAATGTGGGCAGTTATTTGAGAAGGGTACTGTTGTGGGTGGCTTCTGAAATTCCCCCCTCCCCCCAGGATAGCGTATTCCTGGTGACATGCATTTAGGCCATCAGCTCTTAAATAAGGGCTGGGCTTAGAGACTTGCCTCTAGTATATAGATGGGAATAACTGGTGAGATGACATCTCTAACGTTAGACTAGGCCCTGCATCCTATTCACACTCCTCTTGGCTTACCTTTGCTGGCTCTGACAAAGGAAGCTATCACATGTGCCCCCTGGCAAAATCTGTGTGGCAAAGATCTGAGGATGGCTTCTGGTCAAATGTCAGCAGGGAACTCTCCGGTCAACACCCAGTCAAAAGATCCCGCAAGTAGATCCTCCCCACTCAAGCCCAGAGATGTCTGCAGCCCTCTCTGGCTCCTTGTTTGTAACCCTTGGAGGGACCTTAAACAGAGGCACCCTGTCAAGTCATGTGTTGGTCCCTGAGCCACAGAAACTCCTGGAAGGCAGATGCTGTTTTAAACCACTTTGACTCCCATCCTTCTACAAGTTTAAAGGACTAAGATTTAGGGCAGGTAGTTAATTATGCAGCCCAAGATGGCTAGTGTAGGATTTCTGCAGTCGCAAGAGCCCCGCCCGAGGTCTGAGCTGTCATCTTGTTCTTACTTTATAACAACATGCCAGCTTGTGTTATAAAATGTTTGCAGGAGTTACAGACCCTCAAGCCATACTGTCACCTGTAAGACAGATAATAGTAACGCGTATTGGTTTTGTAAGGCTAAAGGAGATAGTGTGAGCCCAGAGAATGCAGTTAGCAAAGCTCTACAAAATGACTCAACAGACTAATATTAATTAATTAGCTATTATAAGTTAACATTTACAGGGTCAATGAGGTTTGGTTAGATGCCTGCCTGACTTTTCAGGAACTGGAGGGCTGACTCAGTGATTAAGAACGTGTACTGACCTAGCTCAGGAGCTAAGAGTATGCTGATCTAGCTCAGGGGCTAAGAGTGTGCACTGATCTAGCTGGTTGTTAGGAGTGGGCACTGATCTAGCTCAGGGGTTGAGTGTGCACTGATCCACCTCAGCGGTTGAACCTGTGTACTGGTCTGGTTCAGTTTCCAGCCCCTATTCTGTGTACAGCTCATAGCTCTCTGTAACTCCAGCTCCAGAATATCCAACGCCCTCTCCTGGCCTCCTCATGTACCTGCATACCCGTGCACATATACAGAGGCCTACACACAAACACATAAATACACCTTAAAGACATAAAGGAATCTTAAAGAGCCTTCCCATGTCTGTTAAGCCTGCTCACATGGGTCATTGGTACCCTGACTTCCTCTTAGAGATATCTAGAGAACACTATGCCCCTTCCAGATATGATCTAGAAAAGAACATAAAATATCGAGTGATCCACATGAGGCAAATAGCTACTAAACTACACAACAGTGAATTATTTTCATTTTAGATATTATAGTAAAGCATAATTTTTATATCACAGAGAAGTTGACTAAAAACAGAACCGGTGCTTTCAGATTCAAGAGCTCAAATATATATTTGAGTTGATAGAATTGAACTTGTTTCTGCAGTTTCCTTCCACAGAAAGGCATCCAACAACCTTCCACAGCCAATTATTCTGTGGGTTGAAATGCCAGGGCACCGTGCAGGTGGCAATCCATCACAAAGACGGAGGCCGGAGACAGAGCTCAGGAGGGTAATCAGCAGTGCTTTAAAGGTCTCTGCCTTCTGAGGGCAAAGCCCGTGATGTCAGCAGTTCCATGGAAACACAAACACGCAGCGAGCGTGTTTGCACTCTTCCCCGGGACAATGCTTTCCTTCCTCCAGGAGCTGCAAATCTCCCCGGTGGAGGGAGATGTGCAGACTTTCCTACCTCACCTCACCTCACCTCCATCTTTTCCGTCCTGCATCCTGAGGCCACTGCTCAAGCCCACATTTCTTACTTTCCAGAGCCGTGGCTCTATTATAAGCTTCCCCACATCCTCCTACCACCCTACACACATCCGTGGCTCAGTCTACCTGCCCCGCTTCTTGGTTCATTCATCCCAGTGAGCACCTTCCTTGCTTGCTGAATGGGGACAGCGTCCTGAGCCAATGCCAATGCCAAGCACAACACAAGCCTCTCTGGGTTAAGGATGCTGGTACTGTTTGCTGAGAAAACAGTAGAGAAAAAGTCAGAAAAGCATGGGTGAGATACCTTACTCTTCATCCAAAAAATCCAAAGCTTGCTTAGCAAGTCCTGCCATTGTGTGTAGTTGCCATTGTGGGGCCACCGCAATCCATCTTTTCATCCCCTTCTCATGTCCCTAAGAATGCTAGAAGTTGCCATCCATATATCCGTGTATGTATATGTTTGTATTTATGTATATGCATATATGCAGTCATATAAAAGTGATACATTCTAACAAATTCCATCGTTAAGTTATGGCATCCTTGTGTGAACATCATGAAGTAGTACACTTGTATAAGCTATCTACAGTGTTGCTAAGGATCCCAGTTTCATTTTTGTTGCTACGATAAAATCCCTTGGCAGAAATCAATTTAAGGGAGAAAGGGCTTATTTAGCTTACAAATTATAGATCATTGTCCATCACTGAGGAGAGTCTGGGTAGGAACCTGAAGCAGAAACCATGCAAAAACACTGCTTATGGGCTCAGTTGCAGGCTTTAGCTAGCTTTCTTCTACAACACAGGACCACCCAGGGATTAGAAACTCCCACAGTGGGCTGGCTCTCCTGCATCTATTAACAATCATGACAGTCCTTTGCAGACATGCACAATCCTGCAATTGAGACTCCTTTGTCTCATGTCACTAGGACAAGGAGAAACCTCAAACTAGGCATTATTATTGTCTTAGAGGAGGCAGCAAGGGTAAAGTAAGCCAAAGGCCTCGGGGTGTTTGCTGAGCTCTTCCCAAGGTTCTGCCTTTGGGCTGTAAGAGTTAGCTATAAAGTAATCTCCCGGCATCAAAATACCCACTGGAAAGGAATAAAAGTCTGAGCCAAAGGCTGGAAGGTGAGAATAAGAATTCACTGTTTATCCCTTGATGGAGTAAAAAGAACTGAGCAGCAGAGCTGTTGGGATGAAACACAAGCAGGATGAACAGAACAATGTGGTGCTCAGGCATGCATTCCGCAGGGGGACCAAGTGAAACAGCAGACTAAAAAACAGAGCAGAGCAGACCAAAAAAAGATGGAAGACAGAGGAGAAGGAACCCAAGGAGCCTCGGAAGAGTGCTGCCAGGGCTTTAGAGGAAATTCCTAAGAACATGAGCTCAGTGAGACACGGCGAAAACACAAGGAAGCAAAAGCAGAAAAGTTCAGGGGTGGATTTCATGAGCCAAAAGGTGAAAAGAAAGGCAGGGGCGTTACAGCAGAAGCTGAGCGATCTCATCTTGAACAACAAACAGAGAGCAGAAAGAATGAACTGGGGATGGCAGGAGGCTTTGAAACCTCAGAGCCCACTCCAAGTGATGTATTTCCTCCATCGAGGCCATCCAGCCTGAGCCTCCCCAAACAGCATCACCAATTGTGGACCAAGTATTCAAATGCAGGAGATCGTGAGAGACAACTCTCATTCAATCTACCACAGACCCAATGGAACATGGGTCATGAATGGATCCATGCTTTTCTTACACAAATGATTTCTTATTCTTGTGGACTTGTATTAATAACTTCAGGATTGTGATAAAGAAAATTCATCTTTCATGTTTTTCTTACATGCCCCCCTCTGCTTTCCACCATGAGTTAAGGCAGTATGAGACCCTCACCAAAAGCCAAGTAGGTACCATTACCCCGGTCTTAGACTATAATTACCCAGTTCCAGCTGTTCTTTTATAGCAACACAAACAGACCAAGAAAGCATCCTAATGAAGATACTGAGTAGGAAGTTGGATACTACAAGAAGAGACTAGAGGTTAAAAGACAGATCCAAGATAATGACACACTTTGAGGTCATTGATGTGTAGTTTTTAAGGCTTGTGAGTGGATGAGGTCTCTCAGGGAAGGCACAGAGAAGAGGGCTGTGTTGTCTAGTTTGATGTTAACTTGACACAAGCTACAGTCATTTTGGAAGAGGGGACCTTAATTGAGAAAATTTCCCCACCACATTGGCCTGTAGTACATTTTCTTGATTGATGATTTGTGTGGGAGGGGCCACCAGCTCATGGCGGACAGTGCTGTATCTGTGCCAGTGCGGGTGGTACTCTGAGAAAGCAGTATGGGCAAGCCAGTAAACAACCCTGGTCCATGGTCTCTGCATTGGCTTCTGCCTCTGGCTTCTTGCCCTATTTGAGTTCCTGCCCTGACTTCCTTCAGTGATGGATTGTGATAAGCTGAAATAAACTCTTTTCTCTATAAATAGATTTTGGTCATACTGTTTTATCATAGCAGTAAAATCCCTAAGACAAGGGCCAAGGAATGTGCACTGGTTTACTCCAATACTAAGAAATCAGAACCAGGTATATGGTATACCTCTATGCCCCCAACACTCAGGAGGCTGAAGCAGGAGGACCAAGAGTTTGAAACAAGCCTAGGCTACTTAGCAAGTTTTAGGTTAGTCTGGGCTGCATAGAGAGAGGTCAGACTGGACTAGAGAATCAGTGAGGAGGAGGAGGAGGAGGAGAGACTTAGGGCTAGTGTTTGGGACTCCATGTAAAGTGCGTCACAAGCCAGGAGTGGCTTGTGACAAGCAAGAGATCAACTATATCAAATGCAATGGAAGGATCAAGGGAAGTTGAGTCCCAAGGCTCACCCACTATACTTAGATGTGCAGACGCCACGGCAACAGTAAACAGTAGAGGTGTACAGCTGATTGGAGGAGCCTTCAGAGAAAGAGTTAAGAGAGGAATTGGGACAATGTGGAGAGATAGAAGAAGTTTTGCTGCAAACAAGTAAAGAAGGGTAAGGAAGCTGGCTGAGATGCTGAGGTCAAGCACCTGTCTGCCAATCCTCCCTCTGAAGGAAAGGTACCTTGAGACAAGTCTCAACTTCTGGGCTTGTTTCCTTGTCTTCCAAACAAGGACACCAGTGCTTAAATCCTTCCTTCATTTAACAAACATTTATTGATTACTTACCATGCGCCACAAGCCAGGAGTGCTTAGATCAATACCCACTGTGTCCTTCCAAAGCACATGGTCTCACTGCAGCCTAATAGATGGGAAACAAAGAATTTGAATACGTAGAGACAAATGTCATGTACCCACTGTAAGGAGAAAGAGGAGTCACATCTGACCCGGTCAGGGTGGGAATGTCTCCTCAGCACGTGGACTCACCATGAGTGAGACTAAAATCTTGGCAGGCACAAGATAGATGGCATAGGTAGAAGATAGCAAGGGATCAGAGAGAGTGGTAGAGAGAGAATAAAAAGTCTGTTAGGGCTATGCAAGACATCTAGCCTACCACTCTCCTACCCTGCCCTTGACCTGCTCCCTAGCCAACCTCTGCTGCTTGCTACGCCCATATTTGCCTTCACAGTCTTTCCCCCAAGGTTCCCTAGGCAGACACCATCTACCAGTGGGACTTGGCCTCTGAAGTGAAACCATTTGCTTGTCTATTGTCAGCATATATTCTAGCAATGCGCTAACCTCAAAACGCTTCCCCCGAATCTGATGTAGTATGAATGTTACTCATTAATGACATGAAGTACAAACCCAGTTCAAGACAAACGGTTCAGAATTTGAAGTGTATTTTGGTGAACATTCACAACGGTAGAGTCCCTTTTAAGAGTCATAAGATCTCTTTTTTAGTTGGATATGAGATGGATGCACATTCCTGAAAATTATTAGTGTGTGTGTGTGTGTGTGCATGTGTGTGCATGTGTGGTTTAGCTGAACAAAGAAGACATTTCTACAAGGGACTGGAGTGCAGATGGATTTAGGCATGGAGGAGATGCTCTTTCTGATCACATTTCAAAGCTTTAGGAGGTATTTTATATACAGAGTAAAGAGAAAAATATAACACTACTGTATCCACTACCCAAAATTTTAAAGTACTGACATTTCTATTGGTTTGGGGCTTAATAAAAGGAATAAGACATTACAGATCCAACTGATGCCCTTTGTCCCCTTTTCTATGCCCGAGTCCCTGAACTTTCCCCCAAAGACACTCTTCTCTCAAGCTTGGTCGCTGTCTTCCTCACTTATGACTGGGTAACAAGTCTTTTTCTATTTGGAACAAAACACACTGAACAGAATTACTTCCTGGGCTTTTCAAATCACATTAACTGATCATACAAAGCAAGGCTGCGTTGTGGCTCTCCTCCCTCAATGCTCAGTTGGTGAATGCCTCCAAGGTGAGAATATACTTGTTCTGCATCTTACAGCCTGTCCAGCTGCCCCTGAAATCAGTCCAAACTGTTGAAGGCAGCCTGCAGATAGAGCTGACAGAGTCTCGGTGGCAGGTACAAAACCATTTGGCCTCCATCATCTTCTCACTCCTCCCTTCTAGCTCCTTTGCTTCTTTCTTTTCTCCCCTACCTTCCTTCCCTTCCCTGATCTACTGATGATTGTGAATGCATTAAGGAGAAGCAGCAGAGGGCAAACTCTGCAAAGGGGATCTGAATTTAACACTCTAGCTTCCAAATCTTCCTCCTCCTCCTCTTCCTCCTCCTCCTCCTCCTCCTCCTTCCCTGCCCCTCCTCCTCCTTCCCTGCCCCTCCTCCTCCTAGCATTTTCTAGGTAGCTAGCACCTATCAAGTAAGCACTTGGTGTTCCTTTGCTAATCCTAACACCACCTTGCAGGTCTTTCCTTGCCCAAGGTTACAAAGCAAGGCTGTGGAGAGTTCAGCTCAGGCACTCAGCTGCAAGGGCTGGTGTGCTCCACCACTCACCAAGAGGAGTCATTCATCCCAGTGGGCCATAGTGTTAAGTGAGCTCTTAACACTACAACTCTCCAAGGCTAGTGCTTTAACAAGTTGGGCATTGAATCCAGTTAAAAATAAAGCACCCCGATGATTCCTAATAATAAATAATAATGAAACCATCGCTTACAAATTCACAGGGTGGGGAATTAGTTTAGCTTTCTGACATGATATTTAACCATCTTTTAATTTACAACTTCCTTTGGGAAATTTGTTGGACTCTTTCACTATTGGCCCTAAATCTTTAAGAACAAAAATGGTTACCTCTTTCTCTCTTGAGGATTTCCTGTTGTGGCAGAGTGGGTGTGGAAATCTAATTCCCATGGTCCTCTGTATCCTGGCTCCTCACTATTTTCTCTGATTACAACTCAGTGAACAACTGTACAAAGGGCGAGACTTCCAGAGGAGGGGGCTGTGGGGGGGTGGGGGAGAGAAAGTGCATCATCGTGCTAGAGCAGAGCTTCTCAACCTGTGGATCCCGACCCCTCTGAGGGTCATACGCCAGATATCATGCATATTAGATCTTTACATTACAGTTCTCAACAGTAGCAAAATTACAGTAACAAAGTAGCAATGAACTAATTTTATGGTTGTGGGTCACCACAACATAAGGAATGGTTTTAAAGTCTTGTAGCATTGGAAAGTTGGGAACCACTGCACTAGAGGGATAAATATTCCTCCCACTGGTTCTGCAATGTCTAGGTCATTTGCCTTACACACACACACACACACACACACTCAAAATAAAATAAAAATAACGCTAGTTCTATTAGATTATTACCCCTCCCTTATGGCCTTATTCAACCTTAATCCCTGTCTCCAAAAGAAGTCACAAGAGTTTTAAGGCTTCAACATGCAAATTTGTTTTGAGGAGACACAACTCAATCTATAACAATGTAATTGTCTATCTATCTATCTATCTATCTATATCTATATCTTGTTTTTCATTTTTTATTTTTACCTTTTTTCTATGCTGGAGAATGAACCACAAAGTTATTTTAATTAAAAAGACATATCTTAGGCTAGCATGTTATTAATGACAATATCAAACTCTTGTTTTAAGGTTAATTTAAAATTATTTTAATGAAATTTATAACCTACAAAATACATCTCAACTTTTCTTTACTTGGTAAGTAATTCAACACCATTTAGTCAGAACAAGCATGAATTGCTGTGATTTTTTTTTTTTTTTTGAGACAGGGTTTCTCTGTATAGCCCTGGCTGCCCTGGAACTCAGTTTGTAGACCAGGCTGGTCCCAAACTCAGAAATCCTTCTGCCTCTGCCTCCCAAGTGCTGGGATTAAAGGCGTGCGCCACCATACCTGGCTGAAATATTTTTTAAGAAGACAGTTCATACTGAGTTTTAGTCCTAATATATGTTAAAATGTAGAGTAAAGTTTAACTATATGATATGGTAATAAAATAGACAAAAATTGCTCTTATGATCGATGTGTGCAATTTTTATATTTATGCTTAAAATTAACTTTTTTGTAATATTTGTTTCTAAACAGTATGCAAACAGCTTCAAGATCCTATTTGCACTGAGTATTACATTGTAGACATTTTACCCAATGTTACAGGAGCCAAGTTGGTTATTAGTTTTACTCTAATTTCCTTTTGTGTGTTACTTTTCTTTTTAAAAAAATTAATTAAGTTATTTATTTACTTTACATCTGGATTGAAGCTTCCCCTCCCTTCTCTCCTCCCAGTCCCTCATTCTCCCCTCCCTCCATCCACCCCTTCTCCCTCTCTCCTCAGAAAAGAGGAGGCCTCCCATGGATAGCAATCAGCCTTGTTATAGCAAACTGCAGTAAGACTAGGTGCATCCTCTTCTATTGAGGCTAGACAAGGCAGTCCAGTTAGGGGTAAGGGCTCCAGAGGCAGGCAGTGCAGTCAGAGGCAGATGCTGCAGTAAGTCAGAGGCAGGCAGTGTAGTGAGAGGCAGGCGGTGCAGTGAGAGGCAGGCATCATGTATCCGCTTCACACATCTGGATCACTTCGTCTTTCCTAAAACCTTTTCAACAGCCCACTCTCTTGCTTTTCTAACACGCATGCCATTCATCTTCCTTTAACAACTATTGCCGCTGCCGACACACCTTTCTGAGTCTGAATGGGAATGATGGAGATGGCTTGACACAGCTGGCAGCAATTTGGATTCAGGCAGACTCAAGTTCACACCCTGACTCTGCTGCCTGGTGATGACATAACTTTCAGCGAATTGTCAGATTGTTCTCAGCCTGCATTTTGTTCCTAAACAGAATGTATTTATGTCATGTAATTAAGAGAACTAACAGTGTAAAAGCCCCACAGTTCTTCAGCACAGGTTTTATGGTCACCGTTTGTGTAGTGACCATTTTACCCAGGGAAGACTCCCTACATCCTTTGCTGTTTGGAGTGTTCCTGACAGTCTTTATAAACACGGTAATTTCATCTAACAGATCACAAATTCCTCACATACTCCTGGGTTCCACAAAAGAACAACATTCATATATTGACATTTTAAACTAATACTTATTATCAGGAAGGTGACACCTTGTAGGTCACCCATGCTCTAGTGGATGGTCCTATGCACATACTATCTGCTCTAATTGGAATCAGTGAGCTACAAAAAAAAAAAAAAAAAAAAAAAAAGAAGTAAAGAACATTGTATGAAATCGGGAGGGGGGAGTTGGAAGAGGAGGAGGGTGATCAAAACATATGTACATATGTATGAAAGTCTCAAAGAATAAATTAAATTTAAAAAGAATCCCAGCCGGGCGTGGTGGCGCACGCCTTTAATCCCAGCACTCGGGAGGCAGAGGCAGGCGGATTTCTGAGTTCGAGGCCAGCCTGGTCTACAAAGTGAGTTCCAGGACAGCCAGGGCTATACAGAGAAACCCTGTCTCGAAAAACCAAAAAAAAAAAAAAAAAAAAAAAAAAAGAATCCCATTTAAAAAGCAACAGAGTCTCTCCAATGGCTAAAATGAAAAGACATTGCTGAAAAGTTGCATTATGGGTAGGACTACAAAACGGTGGAACACTTCAGAAATCTGGGGAAGTCTTAAGAAGTTACACACACTCAGAACTCTGGGGAAGATTTAAGAAGTTACACACACACAGCAGCTGCGATGATTCTCTCCTCTTGGTTGTTATGCCTGCTGGATGACTTAGTTCCTCCACACCTAAGTCACACAAGAATAATGAAAACATATGCTTCCAACAACATATTAGAAAGTCCCCAAACAGGTCCATTCGTAATATCATCAGTCTAGAAACTAAACAGTCAGCCTTCAGTAGAAGAACTGATTAAAGTCAACCCACAGAATGACAAACCCCTTGCAATATAAATTTTAAAGACATAAGACAATACGGATGAAAACATTTTAAATAATAAATTGAACAGGAAGAGGCTGAGAAGAGTCAAAGTGTAATGACTGAATTATGTGAAATTCTAGACCAGATCATCTAAATTAGGGTGATGGGAAATACATTGATAGCTGCTTCTCGAGGGTGGAAGACTAGGAAGGAACTTGAGGGAGCTTTTCTAAAATATTCAGTAGGTATTTGCCTGCTCCACAAGAGGAATTCATGCCTCGTATTAGTTATGGCCCAAACCCATAACTAACAAATTGTGGGCTCTAAGGGAGAGTCCACTGATTTTTTTTTTTTTTTCCTAAATGATCAAGTTGCCAAACTGCCTTCTGGATATTTATACTTATACCCGTAGATCGGTGCTCTTCCCTCATCTCTGTCAAAGTTCTGAGAAGTGACTGAGAGCTCATCCATAGACAGGCCATCTACGTAACACCTGCTCTCTTGGGCTCAGGGAACGTTGCAGGAGAGGGGGTGAAAAGTGCGGGAGAGCTGGAGGACGAGGGAAGTGCTGTGAAGCGCTGTCCTCTAAACAAGACAAGGATGGCTGTTACACTTATAAACGCACAGCAGCTGTGGCTACCCCACATCTGGGGAGGTGGAGACAGGTGGATACCAGTGACTAGCTGGACAGTCTAACCTAACTAGAGAGTCCCAGGCCTGAGAGACCGTCCTCTGGTAGCCCTGGCTGACCTGGAACTCTCTATGTAGACCAGAGTGACTTTGAACTCAGAGATCTGCTTCCCTCTGGCTCATGAGAGCTGGGATCAAAGGCTTGTGGCACTACACCGGGTGGTTTTCTTTTTCCTTGGCTTATTAATATGTAAACACACCAAGTGATGATACTTCCGTTTCTTTTTTTTTTTTTTTTTTGGTTTTTCGAGACAGGGTTTCTCTGTGTAGCCCTGGCTGTCCTGGCACTCACTTTGTAGACCAGGCTGGCCTCGAACTCAGAAATCCGCCTGCCTCTGCCTCCCGAGTGCTGGGATTAAAGGCGTGCGCCACCACGCCCGGCTGATACTTCCGTTTCTTTAATTTGGTTTTGCACTCAAGTTATCCATTGAGCTTCAATTTTAATGCAGTCTCTCCTAGGAACTAGCATCTATCTATCCAGGGTAAACCTTCGGGTTCCAAAGCCCAGTTCCGTTGCCATGGCGACCCGCAGAGACTGACAAGTTTCTCCGCACAAGAGCTCAGCTCCAGGATGCGCGTGCAGCCAGGCCTCCCGGAAGGCGCCTGCGCAGTGTGGCTGTCAGAGCCTTGCCGCTGCTGGGGGCGTGGTCTGGAGGAGGATCTGGCTCCAGTTGCGCGTGCGCAGGTCCAGGCGGTCTTCCAGGCGCTCCCTCCTCTTTGTCCGCGACCCGGTTGCCAAGTACGCAGAGGAGACGCCACCCCCGGAAGCTGTTCCTGGGAGCGGAAGTGGCAGGTGGCTCGTTAGAGTGAGGACCGCGTGTGCGTTGCTTCTCTGCTCCTGCTCGAGCGGCTCTGGTGGGCGTGGGCTGAAGGAATGCGGACCCGTCTTCTCGGTGAGTGACAGTTCCTGGACCGTTCGCTGCGGGCAAGGGGCGGGGCTGCTCGATTGAGTGTCAGAGAGGTGGCTGTCCCAGGACCCAGTGTGAGCACTGCACATGCCCCAGTGTTTTTATTTCCTAGGAAAAGTTGGTGGGACCATTGCCAACACTCCCTGATGCTCACTTAGACCTGACAACTGTTGAGAACTTAAAGGCTTTGGTGTTGGACTTACAAATTTTATAATCATTTCCTTGTGGCTTTGGACAGGAAACTTCCTGTCTTCCTCCTGGAGCCTGCAAAATAATACAGTTGATACTCATCAGCCTCACATGCACTTTGGAAACGGCATGCATTTTGTTGAAAAAAATTATGCATTTAATTGAAAATTTGTTTGTTTTTGTTTTTAAGTCGTTCATTGAAGTGCTGGGGTGAAATTGAAATGCATTATTCTGTTCAGAGCTTTGTCTTTTGGGCTAAGTGTAATATTCGTCCATTTATCCAGTTAATGTTAGTGTACTTAAGTGCCCACCAGCCACTGTTGGAACCTTTTGGGGTGGCATGTAAGTGAGCAAAATAAAAGATATCTGTCCTGCAGAAGTGCGGAGCTTACATTCTGGTTTGACGAAGTTGAGAACGACAAGTCACAAACAGAACACAGGGGAAAAGAAATAAGTGATAAACGTGAATGCCGTGGGAGAAAGTGAGGTAAGGGCAATGGGGAGCCCGAGATGCAATTTCAAAATAAGTGTGTTAGGATAGGCTTCACAGAGTAAAGTGCCTTCAGCAAATACCAGGAGGAGCTGAGGGGATTAACTAGATAGATACTTGGGGGAGTAAAGCCCAGGTAGAGCTTGCCTCTTCCTATTGAGCAAAGTGTTCCAACGTGGAGTGGCCTGGGTCTTCATTGAACATCAGGCTTGTGTGGCTGGAGTGGAATGGATAAAGGGGCGGTGATATTAAGAATGAGTTGGCAGCAAGGCTCAAGTACAGTCAGGAACCTTGGAGCGTTTGAATCCTTTTAGTTGTTTGCAAGTGAAGGTAATTATCTACTTAATTTCGGTAAGATTTCACAGCTTAACCACAGCCACTAATTAGTATGTGAAGTTAATGACTAAAAGTAGACTTTTTTTTTTCCAAAATAGAATTTATTGGAGGTCTAAATGTAGCTGCGGTTCCCAGTAAGCACAGCGTAGATCAAGACAGATGAGCTCATTGTAGTAAATTTTCTGTTTGCTCCTACGTAGGGTTTTTGTGCGTGCAGAAATGCCCTGCTTTTGCCTCCCCCTAGGAGCTTTTCTAAATACAGTTTCTAACTGTTAAATGATGTTGCTGTTTGTGACAGTAAATCTCTACTCACGTGGGACTCGTAAGTAGTTGTGGCAAACAAGATGATTAAAAAAGGTACCCACTGCTTTAAGGAGCTTACCAACCTGTACACCAGATGAACACAGAATAAAATACAGGATGAAAAGGGATGGGAAGGTTTGCTAAGAGGACAGGACTCAGGAAGCACCAATGTCATGATGTCATTATGGTCATAGCTAACCTTTATTTCTCAGTTTAGATTTCCTTTGAGTTCATCTTGCTCAGCGTACAAAGGAGCGCGCCCGACTCACGATTTTCACCTTGAATGTCTGCTTTCTGTAGGATGGGGATTTAGTTGTCAGTTTTTTTATGTCTAACAAGTTTTATGTCTAACCATTTATTGGATGAATTGACTATGACATCATTGCCGAGCATGAACTGAAAACTTAAGCACTTCTCAGTTCACCATCGGGTGACGTGTGACACTCAGCGTTCCACGTGGTGGAATTTAGAGCTCTCCAGCAGTGCCATCTTTCTTTTCTCCAAGATAGATGTTTCTAGTTTCCTAGGCAGTTAGGGGTTTTGTTGTAGTTGATGCTGTCGTTAGGGTTTTTGTTTTGTCTACATTTATTTATTAGCTCTACATCGCTCTAACAAAACCCCTACAATAAGCAATGTAGTAAGAGAAGGGTTTATTCTGGCTTATGGTTTCAGAAGTTTCAGTTGGTGGTCAATTAGCTCATTGCCGTTGGCCCTATGGTGAGGCAGGACATGATGGAGAGTGCACGCAGAAAAAGGGCTTTTCACCTGGTGGCAGCCAGGAAAGGACAGAAAGGACATGGAGGACAGGGGTCCTAATAGCTACTCAGTAACCTAACTTCCTTCCATTAGGCTCCACCTCTTAAAGGGTCCCCTGCTCCAAGTAGCATCATGAACTGGGAACCAAACTTTCCTCTAGAGGGTTTTGGGGCAGCACTTCAGATCCAAACTCTAGCTTTGAATAGTAGGTGATGGCTTACTTCGATGATTGATACCACCAAGGTACCTGTCTCAGTGAAATGTCATCAAAGTGTATAAAGCAAACCTTGTAAGAGGCTAAGTTGCTGGCAACAGAGAGGCTTGGCCAGGCTAGTCTCAGATGATCAGACACCCTCCAGCCTGGAAGGTGGGTTACAAAGGGAATTAATTATAAGTGCCAAAAGGAGTTTGATTTGAAGTCACGTTTGAGGATGAAGTGGAAGCATGTTCATGAGTTTACGGTATGTGTGTTGTGTCTAATCTGAGAACAGAGAACTTTGGGGAGGAGCCAGGTGAGTTGCTATGGCAAAAGCTGCCACTCGCTGCTAAATACTGTTAGGTGCCACCTCTTAAAAAATCATTTGAAAGACCAGTATTTGAAAATAAGAAAAACATTGAGCCCCAGAATAAAACATATTTTCCAGGACATTGATTAAACTGTAAGGAGCAGAGCTGGAATTTATGCTGAGGACTGCTGACTGTCTAGGCCTCTCCCCTTTATTCCGTGTTGCTTTGCTTTGTAACAGTGTGCTGACATCAGCCTTCGCATTGTACTGGGTTTGTTGAAGTGTGATCAGATTTTCTGCAATGCTGTTTCACTCACTATAAAGGTGACCCTTGTAACCTTCCATTTTGTCTTCTCAGATTTTTAACTCAGTTTGACAATGAGCAAGCGCAGAAAGCTTCCGGCTCAGCAGCCAGCTTGCTTGGAGACCTTCAGCCCAGACATCCTCAATGACGTGTCTGAGCTCTTTGCCAAGAGCTTTTCCTACCGTAAGCCACTCGATAATGAGTGGCAGTTACCAGCTCCCACGGAGAGCTTCACCTGCGGGCACCTCGAGTTCAGGGCTTTTCTAGACTTGAAGAACTCCCTGAACGAAGTGAAGAACCTCCTGAGCGATAAGAAGCTGGACGAGTGGCACAGGCACACGGCCTTCACCAACAAGGCAGGCAAAATCATCTCTCATGTCAAAAAGGCCGTGAACGCGGAACTCTGCACTCAGGCCTGGTGCAAATTCCAGGAGATCCTGTGCAGTTTCCCCCTCATTCCGCAGGAAGCTTTTCAGAGTGGAAGACTGAATTCTCTGCACCTGTGTGAAGCTCCGGGTGCCTTCATCGCTAGCCTCAACCATTACTTAAAATCTCACCGGTTCCCCTGTGAATGGAGCTGGGTGGCGAACAGCCTGAATCCATACCACGAGGCAAACGACAATCTTAGGATGATTACGGATGACCGGCTGATGGCAAATACCTTGCACTGCTGGTACTTCGGCCCAGATAATACGGGTGATATCATGACCCTGAAATATCTGACCGGGCTTCAGGACTTCCTCAGCGGCATGTCTCCCATTCACTTGGTCACGGCTGATGGCAGCTTCGATTGCCAAGGAAACCCAGGTGAGCAGGAAGCCTTAGTGTCTTCTTTGCATTACTGCGAAGCTGTCACTGCTCTGATCACTCTTGGAGACGGCGGCTCTTTTGTCCTAAAGATGTTTACGCTGTTTGAACATTGTTCTGTGAACCTCATGTACCTGCTAAATTGTACCTTTGACCAAGTTCATGTTTTCAAACCTGCGACTAGCAAGGCGGGGAACTCAGAAGTCTATGTGGTGTGTCTCCGCTATAAGGGAAGAGAGGCCGTTCAGCCTCTGCTATCTAGGATGGTATTGAACTTCGGCACTGAGATGACCAGGAAGGCACTCTTTCCCCATCATGTGATCCCCAAATCCTTCCTTGAGCGACACGAAGAGTGTTGTACGTTCTTTCATAGATACCAGTTAGAGACTATATCTGAAAACATTCGTCTTTTTGAGAGCATGGGAACGGGGGAGCAAGAAAGACTGAATAATCTAAGGGATTGCGCTGTACAATATTTTATGCAAAAATTTCAACTGAAGCCTCTTTCAAGAAATCACTGGCTCGTTAAAAAGTCCAATATTGGTTGTAGTACGAACACGAAATGGTTTGGACAGAGAAACAAGTATTTTAAAACCTATAATGAACGGAAGATGCTGGAAACCCTTTCATGGAAAGATAAAGTAGCCAAAGGATACTTCAATAGCTGGGCAGAGGAACACACCGTCTATCATCCCGGGCAGAATTCCCTCCTGGAAGGGACTGCTTCCAGTCTTGAGTACCACTCGTGGCAAGTCTTAGAAGGAAAGAAACTGCCGAAGGTAAAGTGTTCCCCTTTCTGCGATGGGGAAATTTTAAAGACTCTCAATGAAGCCATCGAGAAGTCCTTGGGTGAAGCTTTGAGCGTGGATTCCAAGGTCAGTTCCAAGCAGCAATACCGCTGTTGTCCCGTCTTTTCGGAAGAGTCCGTATTATCCGAGTTGTTGAGCCTTACCAAGTGCCTTCCGGACGAACAGGGTGCGGAACCCAGTGGCCCAGTCAAGTGCCTGCTGGTGGGCTCACCGGCTGTCTGTGATCTCCAGATGCCTGCGCCACTGGAAGTCCAGCTTCTGGAGTCCGTCGAGCTCACAGCCTTCAGCTGTTCCTTGCTTCACGATGGTGACCCAGCCTACCAGCATTTGTTCTTGGACTGCCTGCTGCACTCACTGAGACGGCTTCACACGGGAGATGTCATGATTTTGCCCATCCTTTCTTGCTTCACAAGATTTATGGCTGGCCTGACCTTTGTCCTCCACGGCTGTTTTAGATTTATCACATTCTCTTGTCCCACGTCCCTGGAGCCCCTCAGGACCTGTGCCGTCTTGCTGTGCATTGGTTATCAGAACCTTCCAGATGCAGTTTTCCAGTTTCTACAGAATGTTCACGACCTCTTGAGCAAGCTGCTGCACCCCAGTGCCCCTCGGCAGGTTTTACAGTTCCTGCCAATGGAGGTGCTCCTTCAGGGGACGCTGCTTGACTTTTTGTGGGATTTGAACGCTGCCATTGCTAAAAGGCATCTGCATTTGATTATTCAAGGAGAGCGAGACCAAGCCATCAGCAGCCTTGAGTTATAAAATTGAGCATGGCATTGATGACATGCAGCCATTTTGTGACTTACAGTTTCCGATTTCATTTTACCTGCCCTATTTATTTAATACTTTTCATTTTGGAGAGACACCAATTTGTGTATTAAAGGACATTAATTGTGGAAAGTTGTAGCTTGTTCTGATGTGAAGGATATATGACTCATAGGCACAAGAGTTTCTGTGGTAGGAGCCGTGTACTGATTGATGGTATTTAACCCCTAATCATGTGACATCTGTATGTGTTCGAGTGACTACACGTTTGCTTGCATATACAGTTGAGTCAGTCTTATCTGCTGCAGACTTATATCCTGTGCCTTCATTCAGACTTTTCCCCCAACTGATTCCTCTCTTAGGCTGATGCTTTTAATGATCATGGTTATTATTCATGACAGGAAGTGAGTCACTCTCTGGCTTCACTATTTACCTGGAAGCACTTGACATGTCTGTGGATTTCAGGGATCTTCATACCAGATTGTTTGATATGTGCCAATTATTGCCTTTTGATTGGTGGCTTCATTTTCTTTGAATTGAAATGAAATACAGATTTTTTTTTGTATGACTTTTGCTAGCTATAACTACTACAACTAATAAGAAAGAGCAGCTTTAAGCCAAAACCAAAAGTTATTTTTGTACAGTGAAAAACTGTGTCTAGTACTCCTTTGTCATGAAACGCTTCCTTCAGCAATGTTGGCATTTTTAAGAAAAGATGGTTTTAAGGCTTGGTATGCAGTCTCCTGTGGGTTACACCGGAGTGTGATGGCGAAATGTAACCCTTCCAGAATGATGGCTAAACAAACTTTGTATCTTTATTGTTTGTTTTTGTTTTTTAGTATGAAAATAGTACCTTACTAAGATTATCCATGAGATAGACATTTTTATCAATTTCATTTGATTTCATTGAGAAATATGTATTTAATAAATAATGAACTTTTCTACCACGGTGTTAATTTGTCATTATTTTGAAATTTTATAAGGTACATAATTAGACCTCATATAAATTTTTAGTTACTTTTTTGTTACTTAAAAAAAAAATAGAAATATTCTGTCATGTATCCAATTAACAAATAGTTCATGCTCTGCTATTTCTGAGTTCCATTACAAGCCACAAATAAAGTCTTCAGCAGGTGTGTTTTATGTTTGTTTCATTAAAAGATAATCATAGTGGAAGTTGAAAGATATAAGTTTGGAAACTTCCAAAGGAAGGTTGATTGAGAATTAATGTTTCATTTCCTTTCATTTGCATTCATGAGAATGTACTCCTTCAATGTTATATTCATGGGAAATCTTCAGGAGAGAATTTGTACACGTCAGGGGCTGGGCTGGGGGGGCATGGTCTGGTGGTGAAAGTCTGAGGTGGTTTCTCTCTGAAGGAGCTTCCTTTCCTACCAGTGACTTGATGACGGTGGGTCTGGTTAGCTGCAGTCTACCAGGAGAGAAACTGCTCCTGGGAACTGGGAACGGGTTTGCTGCCGCCTTAGTAACAATGGGTTGGGTTTTGTTTGGCTTTTTTTTTTTTTTAAACTTATTTAACCCATTTAACTAGGATATAGATGGAAATTTGAGTTTAGGACAAAGTGAAACTTGCTTTTCTCTGTGTGTGTGGGTGGGTGGGTGTGGTTATGGGGGGGGTGGGGGTGGGTGTGTGGGTGTGTGTGGGTGTGTACATACATATGTGTTAGTATGTACATGTACTTTGAGGTCCTGGAGGCCAGAAGACTGTGGATCACTTGGACCTGGAGTTGTAGGTGGTTGTAAGCCACTTGATGTGCCTTCTGGGAACTAACTTCCAGTCCTCTGCAAGAACAGCAAATGCTCTTAACTTCTGAGTCCCCAAAACTTACTTTCTAAGACCATCAAAGATTGAATTTTTCAAAATACTAATCTGTATTGCAATATCGAACATTTGAACATGCTTAAATAGTCTATCATTTTTAGCATGATAAGGGGAGTTGAAGGAAAATGTCTTCCATAGGCTCGCATTGAGCACTTGATTCCCAGGTAGTGGTGCTGTCTGGGCAGGTCTAGGAGATTTGGCCTTACTGGAGAAAGGGCCTCACTGAGGGGCGGGCTTTCAAGTTATAAAAATGTGCCATTCCCAATATGCCCTCTGCTTCTTGCTTGCCATAGACATGAGCTCCAACCCATGCTTCCTGCTGTGACAGGTCACTATAAAAGGAGTTGCTTGGCCCCTCCTCACTCTCTTTAAGCTCTCACCTTTTCTTACTCTCCTCTGTAGCCCTCCTCCTCTCTCTCCCTTCCCTCCTCTCTCCACATGGCCATGGCCAGCCTTTCTCTTTCTACCTTCTCTCTTTCCCCTTGCCTTTCTACAATATAGCTCTAAAACCATAGACTGTCTCAGATCATCAAGGACCACTGTGCTTGAACAATGGGATAGGCTTTCCCCTAAGGAGCTGTCTAACCTCCTGCCTGAAGACCTTCCTGCATTCCAGCCGTGGACCAAACCCAGGACTCTCGCCCTTGTGACAGTCCTTTCGTGTCCACCCACCCAGCGCACTGGAACTCTGGTGGGATGCGGACTCTTGCCCACTTCCTTTATTCCCCCATGCTCACTGACCTGCAGCTGGTCCTTTTATCTGGCTGGGCTATCAGGTAACTGTGGGGAGGAGCATACCTGGCTATAGTCAGGTAACTCGGGGGATGGAGTCTAGCCAGAAGCTTGGGACATTGTGTGACTTATAGTCACAGAATCATGGAGTTGGGGGCTCTGTGGTGTCAGGCACCTGACTCTGGGAATGTGGCTTGATTTCCCATCCCTTGTAGAGTTTTCTACCGGGTCGCCTCATTCAACCAAATTAGGCTGCCTATCATAGTCCCACAAGTATATATTGGTTATATTTTAGCCAAGTATTACTCTTGATAGTTCCTCTTAAATCATTTCACTATTGCTCTTTTTAAAGGATTTATTTGTTTTTACTCTATGTGTGTGTGTGTGTGCTTACCTGCATGCATATATGTGCACTATGTGCATACCTGATGCCAGTGGAGGCCACAGGGAGGTGTCACATCTCCTGGAACAGGAGTTAGGGATGGTTGTTAGTCTCTGTGTGGGGTGCTGGGAACTGAACCCAGGTCCTCTGCAAGAGTAGCTATCTCACCAGCCCCTGCACATTTTTGATGTCCAAATGGTCCAATTTTGGTTTGGGGCTGTAAATGAAGGGCATCTACTTTCAAAATAAACTACAAAGATAGTATTATTAATTTTGCAAATTGTTTTTCCATTGTGATAGGAGACAGCTAGACTTTTATCTGATGATCACACTGCGTTTGTTGCAATACTTTTGGGGGGGCGCTGAAATACTTATGAAAACTGCTCTTATGTATGGGGGAATGGTTCACTCTGTATCACTTTAATTTCATCTTCAGAACTCACTTAAAATGCCTGTCCCAGAGTGCTTGTAATCCTAGCACTAGGGGGAGGAGACATGAAAACCCTGGGGACTGCCAGTCCGCCCACCAGTCCAGCCTAGTCAGGGAGAGCTAGATTAATGAGAGACCCTGCCTTGGTGATCCTGAGGATAGCACCCAAAGTTACTCCCTTCTCGAAGTCCCACCCCCACCCTCAGCATGAATACATATGTATTAAAAACAAACAAACAAACAAACAAACAAACAAACAAACAAAAAACCTCCCTCCCAGGGCCTGGAGACGTGGCTCAGTGGTTAAGAGTGTTCGTTGCTCTTGCACAGGACCTAAGTTCAATTCTCAGCATCCACGGAGCAGCTGACAACCATCTGTAACTCCAGTTGCAGGAGATCGGACACCCTCTTCTGACATATGGGCACCAGGCATGTAGACGGAGCACACAGGCAAAACATCCATACACATAAAATTAAGAATATCCTTATATATCATTGGGAAGTGAGGAGTATTTTTTTTTGTTGTTTGCTGACAATGGAGTCTAGGACCTTGTATCTGCTTTATAAATACTCTATCACTGAGCTAAGCTGTCTCTGGTCCCCATCTCTCTCTCTCTCTCTCTCTCTCTCTCTCTCTCTCTCTCTCTCTCATTCTCTCTCTCTCTTAATGACAGGATCTCCCTATATTTCATGTTTTCCTTGAACTTTCGATCTTCTTGCCTCAGCCTCCCGAACAGCTGGGATTACAGGCTTTTCCCAACAGAGCAGGCTGGAAGACCAAGTGTAATCCTAATAACTTCTTTAGGTCATGGTGGATAGTCTTCGCTACATCAAAACTTGACAGATGGCAGCTTCTTCAGTATGTGTTGAAAGGAATCTCGGATGGTTAAGGGATGTTTTTCATTCTGCTACTCAAACCCGTTTGTCTATCTCACCCTTTGGATGGACATTTTGCCCGTGTGTGATTTTTATTTTTGAACGCCGAATTTGTCTTTTTGAAAATACTGGTTTCCTAAGTGAGGCAGAGCTTGAAAATGTTGACATATTTAATTTCACAGTGTCAAAATTTCCATTTTCAAGCAATCACCAGTGATCTCATCAGAAAAATCTGAGCAGCACTTAGGGATGGCAAGCATTAGCTTTCTAAAATTCTCGGGTTTTTTCACCCGGATGCTCAGATTGTTACCATGGCGACAAATGCGGACACTTTCCTTGGGATGACAGCTTACTTTATCCATTTTTGAGAAAATGTCTGCCAGACACTCGAGTCTACCCTGTGAAAATGCGTAACTTGGGGCTGAGATGATCAGCTAATAAAGGGCTTGCTGTAAACTCAGGGTTTGTGCTCAAGACCCAGCACCCAGGAATATTCAAGGTGTGTTTGCGGGGAACATTTAAGTAAAAATGTTCCCTCCCCATGAGTACATGCTAAGACATCTGCTGGTTTGCCCACTTGAGTTTTCACAAAGTTTGACCATTAGCTCATGAATGATAAAATAGAATCTACTGTCTTGTGTTAGTGTGGAAACATACAGACTTTCACTTGATTTTTTTTTTTAAATACAGTTTTCATCTTAACAAAAGCACCCATCAGGACATCCAGCACTGCCGCTTAATTATTTCATAGGCGGCTTTGACATTTATTTTTAAAATAAGTTTCCAGGTTTCTGTCTGATGTTTTCAAATCGGTATCATAGATTGTCTTAGGGTTTTTATTGCTGCAACACAAACACAAAAAGCAGGTCAGGAGGGAAAGGGTTTATTATTTGGCTCACACTTGGAGGAAGTCAAGACAGGAACTCAAGCAGGGCAGGAACCTGGAGGCAGGAGCCGATGCAGAGACTGTGGTGTCATGTATGCTCAAAAAGCAAGTTTGGAAGGAAACTTGTCTGTATGCTTTGGTTTCTCCCTGGTCCCCCTCACAACAGTGCTCTGACACCTTATGGTGGTGGTGGAAGAGGAGGAGAAGAAAGAGGAGAAGGAAGAGGAGGAACAGGAAGAGGAAGAGGAGGAGGAGGTCTGTGTATTTGGAGCTCAAGGTGGTGATTATATTCGTGTTCTTGTCCTAACCCAATGGCAGTTTGGGCCACGCATGGCTGCCTGCCTCTTCTTGAGCTGTGGAAGGGTTTAACTGTTTTCTTCCCACTAAGTGTGTGCTCCGCTCTGTCCTAAAGGAACCTTTTACTTCTACTCCCCTGGGACATTTTTAAATCAGGGAGATGAGGAGAGTGGGGTCCCTGCCCTTCCTATAGCAGCTGTGCCTCTTCTGCCCGTGTGTCTCCAGGACTCCAGCCATGTTGTTTGAGAGTGAAGCCTGAGGGGAAGACAAACCCTGTAACTGCATACTCAGCCTCTGTCTGTCTGTTATGATTATAGGCGACTCCTCAGCTGTCTGTCCCTAAGGACTGACAAGCCTGTACGTCATGCCTCCCTGTCCCTTGTCTCTCCTCAGATTTAGGTGAGTTGGTTTTTACTCTAAAAAAAAAGCTGTTAACATATAATTTGTTTGATTTATTTTTAGTTTTTAGTTTTTTTAGTTTTTAGTTGTTTTTAGTTTTTAGTTTTTTTAGTTTTTAGTTTTTATAGTTTTTAGGTTTTTTTAGTTTTTAGTTTTTAGTTTTTAGTTGTTTTTAGTTTTTAGTTTTTTTTTAGTTTTTAAACGGTAGGATACCATTGTTCCTAGCAGTTTTCTAGTGAATTCAGAGACCGGAACGAGCACGCCCTTTACCTTCAGTGTCTTGGTCAGCTGGGATCCGATCAGCCTCCCCACCCTCAACTGAGACTGTCTGTGTTAGAACAATACATTTTGTGGTCACACTACTGGGCATTTGAAAACAGAACCTGGTAAGGATTCAACAAGAGCCTATGTCAGGTTCGAACAGAGTGTACTCTGAATAAAAATCAACTGCTAAAGATCATTTTGGAGCTGGGAGAGGAAAGTGTAACTGACAAACACATAAATACCTGTGTGACCTTGATGTCCTTCATTCAGTCCAAGGTAATGTTTATATATGCATATATATGCATATATATATATATATATATATACACACACACATATATTCACACACACATACATACACATATGTATATCATATATATCATAGATATGATATATTAATATATGACATGCTATAATGTATAGTAATGTAATATCATATATTTTATTTCAGATATTATTCAATTAAATTACATTAAATTACACAATTGAATTAAATATTTATCATAGCTGATATGCTTTATATCTTAAATATAAAATAACATTCAATATTTGATATTGAATATTATTTAAATATTAAATATATTATTTAAATATATATTTAAAATGTTTAGATCACGAGTGGTATTTGAACATGGGCTAAACACTAAAGGGTTGTTATTTTGTTAGCTACTATGATGATAGTTTAGGGTTTTTTTTGCTTCTTAGAGACACATTCTGATGTATTTGGGGTTGTTATGGTTTGAATATAAAATGCCCTCCCCAAGACTTCCGTGCTAAACTCTTGGTTCTCAGCTGATGGCATTGTTTTGGAAAATTCTGGAAACTTTAGGGGGTGAGGCTTAACTGAAGAAAGTTGGTGCTGTGTCCTTGGGGGTGTCTTGTCTCTAGCCCTTTACTGTCCCTCTGTGCTTCCTGTCTGCCCCGCTCTTGTTGCTAAGATGTTCTGCCCAGGAGTGGGACAGAGAAGCTGTGGACTCAAATGTGTGTCAGCAAAACAAATCTCCCCCTTACGTTGTTTTACCAGGGTTCATCTAATCACGGGTTCTCAAGGCTGAAGAAAGGGTATGTTTTAAAATATTCAAATACAAAAAAGGTGAAGAGAGATACATATGTTTTTTTTTTCTTTATTGAACATCTCCTGCATGGTATTACTATATGAGGAAATGGACAGATATATTCAAATTTCCTGCCTGCCAGATAGGTGGAATCTAATAAATGCTGTTTCACTTACACTGAATTTTAACTGAATTGAGAGGAAGATTTTAATGTTTGCGGCTCATTAAATGTCATACCTCTTCAAACTGCTTTGGGGCAGGGGGTGGGGGATCCAAATAAACAGAGGCATCCAAAGTGACATGATCAGGAAAGGGAGGGGACACAAAATACAGCACACTTTCACTGAAAACGTACAGAGCACTGTATATTACAGACCATATACCACCGTATATAGTTACAGCTAGACACCATAGAAACACCGGTCGTCTAAAGGTCTTGCTGCTACTTTTCTGCAGAAACAATCAGGAGAGTCTGTAATATCCTGTCCACCACGCGGTGGAATGACAAGTAGCCTGAAGTCTACAGGGACAGTTAATCATTGTCCCGATTGTTTTGATGAGCGTGCAGGACTGACAGGTTAATAATAAATCCCAGCTTGTACCAGGAAGGTGTCTAAGGAGGTGAGGTGGCTTAATTTACATCTTTGGAAGGTCCTGGCGATTTAATAATCTTCCTGCCTCATACATCAAACTAATACCCCGGAGGCTGAAAAGCAAAACACTTTAAATTGATAATCTGAAAAGCAATAAAACCCTGTCTCGGGTCACAGATAAATTGAGTTTCTGGTGGTCTTGATAGACCCTCAGTGTGCGTGATTTGTCTACATTCTAGAGCAATTCATGGCCACTAGGAGCTGGGGCTGCCATACTGGGCAAGCTGAGAATACCTTTCCAGTTGCCAGCCTTCCCAGAAGGGTCGTGACTGCTCTCTGCTTAAGTCTACGCAGTGAATTACATTACCTTCATGGTCAACTGCAAATTGATATAGACCTCAGACGTACATGGTTTTGAGATGTAGTTCTAAGTGGCTGTTTTCAACTGAGTGTTAACTATCCATTCTGCCCTTGTAGTACACGTTCTTAAAAGAACAGATGCCGTTTTGACTCGTATTTCTTTTTCTTCATTTGAGATAGGGTCCTGTAACGCAGCCCAGCTGCTCTCTGACTTCCGGTGTAGCTGAGGATGGATCATCTTGAGGTTCTGATCCCCTTCTGTGGACCACCACACCCAATTTATGCCGCGCTGGGGGTTGAACCCAGGACTATGTATGGTAGGCAAGTGTTCTGCCAACCGAGCTATACCCTCAGCGTTCTAATTCCTTAGTATGGATGTGTTTAACTGGCAAGAGGGAAGGGATACTGAAAGCTCAGAAATCCGCCTGCCTCTGCCTCCCAAGTGCTGGGATTAAAGGCTTGAGCCACCACGCCCGGCTTGGAAAGCTTTCTTTTGATTGATACACTTACGGGAAATGCCACCATCCCCGACGACGGTGGATTGTGGTGGTTTCATGAGAAGGGAAGTAGAGTTATGCAAGTCCAGTGTGCCTCCTCATGTTAGTTGCTCCACTTGCCGTGACATAATTACATACAGTAACTAGACTGTAGCGTGTGATGGCTGATCATTTTGCTAGTGCCGCTGATAATTTCAGCTGGCTCTTTTGGGATGCTTAAAGTACCGCTGTAGGAAATTGGCAAAACAACCTTAAATTGTTGATGTTAAAGCCGTTCTGCTTCTGCTCGCTGCCGCCAGCTCCTAATTTTTATTTTATTTTATTATTTATTTATTTATTTATTTATTTATTTATTTATTTATTTATTTATTTTGCAACAGGGTTTCTCAGTGTATCCCTGGCTGTCCTGGAACTCACTCTGTAGACCAGGCTGATCTCGAACTCAGAAATCCACCTGTCTCTGCCTCCCAAGTGCTGGGATTAAAGGCGTGCGCCACCACGCCTGGTTAGCTCCTAACTCTTAAGTCACAGCTGTAAGGTGGGGCACACATTTTATCTGGTCTTCAGAAGTGCTCTGATCTGCACTGAATAGCCTTCAGCTAATAACTAGATCATATACCCAACTCAGAAATAAGGAAATACTTGTCACCCCAACTACTCCTGGGGTGCTCCGTTGTCTTGGTCAGAAATGCAGGTGGGGCAGGTAGAAGAGGCTTTAGAGCAAAAATCTCCCTACCTCCTCCTCCTGTTATTCACTTGGCAAACATCCATGGAGTGCCCTGTGCCTGTGATGGGCACTGCCTTAGTCCTGGAATGTAAAGACCACAGACGCATGGAAGCAGCCCTCTAAGGCAGTTCCTGTGGATGCTGTGACGGGTCCCTGTGGGCTCTGCAGCTTAACAGTCCCCAGTGGAGGATAGCTTCCTGTTCTGAAGATAGTAATGTAAGGTCACAGGGTTGGCAGGGCTGGCTGTGTCTCTTCCTGGAAGGTCTAAGGAAAATCTGCTTTTTGTTTTGAGGTTTTGTTTTTGTTTTTTTTTCAGACTTAAGACACAATCTGTGTTTCTTGGCTCAGAGCCCCTTTGCTATCACTTCTGTCCTTGCGTCACCTTCTTCTGTAACTCCTCAGTAACTGCCAGCCTCTCTTAAAAAGATTCTTATGATTAAATTCAGACCACCTCAAAATCCTTAATCAAATTGGCAAAGACCCGCTTCCCGCCTAACTCACAGCATCCAGCAACGAGGATGGGGTCCTTTTAGGTGTTTGCTAGTCACAGATTTGGACTGTGAACTATCCTGTTGCTCTCTGGCTGGATACCAGCGATTAAATATCTTAGCCTTCTGGAACCTCAACTTTCTTATCTGCAAAATGGAGTAAATGCTACCCATGGTGCTATCTGATGCATGTAGGGGTTCAGTGAATGGGAAACTTCCATCACAAAAGCACGTGTCCTCAGTCCTTTGAGGACTTCCAAGTCTAGTGGAGAAGATGGGCAGGCAAACAGATAACCATGCATCCACGTGAAGGGCTGTGATGAGCGCCATATTTGTCTCAGGCCACAAGAAACTCCAAGAATGAGAAGGTGTATTAGTCAAGGTTCTTCAAGGAACAGAATTTAAAGAATGAACCTGTCTTGATTCATATGGAAAGGAGACTTATTAGAGTGGTTTACAGGCTGTGGTCCAGCTCGCTCAACGATGGCTGTCTACCAACGAAAGGTCAGAGAATCCAGTAGTTGTTCAGTCTACGAGGTTGGATGTCTCAGCTGGCATTCTGTATCAGAAGAATTCAGAGTAGGTTTTAATGTCGGTGAAGGGATGGACTTGTTAGCCAGAGCAATAGCAAGCAAGGTAAAAAGAGAGCAAGCTTCCTTTTTCCATGTCATTAGTAAAGGTGGCCTCGCAGAAAGCATGGTCCAGATTAAAAGTGAAACTTCCTACCACAAACGATCTGGATTCAAGGTGGATCTTCCCACTTCAACTGATTTAATCAGGAAAAAAAAAATTCCTTCACGGGTATGCCCGGCCACTTGGGCTTTGGTTAATTCCAGATGTCTTGTCTTGACAACCAAGAATAGCCATCACAGGAGGCAAAGCAAAGGTTTCCTGAAGCTACTGCGGCCAAGAAATGTCAGGTACTAGAAGGTCATGTATTTTAATATTGCTGAGGTCCTGCCTTCACTAAAGAATAAAAAAAGGAATCTCCTAGTCTTGAAATACTGTTTAATTTTCTGGGTCTTAGAGCATATGTAATTTAACAAGTTAGCACTTTATACATTTGTGGAATTGAGTGGTAAAAGGAGATGATCAGGTAGGTGTTTGGACAAAGTTGGAAGTTCCTCCCCCACCCCCCACACCCTCCTCCTCCTCCTCCTCCTCCTCCCCCTCCTCCTCCTCTTCCTTCTCCTCCTCCTCTTCCTTCTCCTCCTCCTCCTCCTCCTTCTCCTCCTCCTCCCCCTCCTCCTCCTCCTCCTTCTCCTCCTCCTCCTGATTCTCACAGCCTCCCATCTCAGGGAAGAAACAGAGCTCATCTGATTATCCACATCCCAAGATGTCCAGGGGATTGTGTTTATTGGTGACCATGGTTGGGGAGGAAAAGATTTATTTGACTTCCACTTCCACATCATTGGTCATTATCAGAGGAAGTCAAGACAGGAACTCACACAGCACAGGAACCTGGAGGCAGGAGCTGATGCAGAGGCCATGGAGGGGAGCTGCTCACTGTCTGGCTTTGATCATGAACAGCAGTATAGAAGTCTAAACCAAACAATACCTTTCCTCTCGATTTGCTTTTTAGTCATGGTGCTTTGTTGCAGCAATAGAAACCCTGACTAAGAGAAGTTTGTCCCAGTATCGGGTATTTCTGTGACGGACCTGACCATGTTGTTTGGGGGAAGATTATGGAAGGACTTTAGAACTTTGGTCAAGAAGAGCCATTGAGTGTTGAGAGCTCAGTGGGATGTTTTATAGGAGATTGGAAGGTAATGTTGAGGGCAATGCAGACGATGGAGGCCTGGCTTGTGAAGTTTCAGAGGGGAGTTTAAAGGCTCTAGTGGGGGCATTTGTTATTTTGAATTAAGTTGCTGTGGTTCTGGTCACCTGGGGCTGAGGGATTAGCCGTGATTAACAGAAGAGCAGCGCTGTTGAAGTGAAATTGTTGGATTCCTGGGACAGTTGATGCTGGTCAGCTGGAGCTAAGAAATCAGGGATGATTAAGAAGAGACCAGCATCACTGAGGTGAAATCTTCTAGAAAGTTCTAGCCGAGGTTGTATCTGGTGCTGGCCCCTTGGACTTGGTAATATGTAAGAGTCACCCAGGTGGTACTGCTTCTGAAGGCATAAAGGGGTCATGGAGAGTAGCTGAGGCTTGACACTGAAAAAGACAGGAGAGGCCATTAGTCAAGGTGCAGCTGAAAGCCCAGGGCTGAAGGGGTCATACAAAGAAGTTGAAGTTTGGTACTGTGAAGAAAGCTTAGGAGGGACTATTGGTAAAAGTGCAGTCTAGTTGCAGTAGAAGACCCCAGAATTTTGGAGATGCAAGTGCCATAGGATAACCACCAAGAGCATCAGCAGCCGCAGCAGCAGCAGCAGAGGACAGAGCACCTCTGGAAAGGTGACGCAAGACCAAGAGCCCAGAGGATTGTGAGTTGATTCTGGTATTGGAAACTGAGTTATTTACACTGTTGGAGTTGGGTTTTGCTTTGATTTATTTGTGACTGTGCCTGGCTCTTCTCTCTTGAAGTAAGAAAGTATTTCATTTATTTTTATTTTACTAGAGCTCCATGAAACTTTGAATTCTAAGAGATTGGCTATTTCTTTTTCTTTTTCTTTTTTTTTTTTTTTTGAGACAGGGTTTCTCTGTGTAGCCCTGGCTGTCCTGGAACTCACTCTGTAGACCAGGCTGGCCTCAAACTCAGAAATCCGCCTGCCTCTGCCTCCCAAGTACTGGGATTAAAGGCGTGTGCCACCACCGCCTAGCTGAGATTGGCTATTTCAAAGGGACTAAATTTTAATGCGTTTGAATTTGTATAGACTGTGGGACTTTTAAAGTTATGTATGATTCTAATGTGAGATCTAGGGGGTCGAATAAGAAAGGAAAGGTTGTGTTTTAATAGTGATGTGTTTGTGTGTCAAGTTGGTAAAAGGTTAATTGTCCTGGCTGGTCTTGTGTCAGCTTGACACAAGCTGGAGTTATATGAAAGGAAGGAACCTCAATTGAGAAAATGCTTCCATGAGATCCAGATGTAAGGCATTCGCTTAGTTAGTAATTGACGGGGGAGGGCCCAGCTCCTAGTGGATGGTGTCTGTGGGGTGGTGGTCCTGGGTTCTACAAGAAGCAGGCTGAGCAAATCACAGGGAGCAAGTCAGTAAGCAGCATCCCTCTGCATCAGCTCCTGCCTCTAGATTCTTGTCCTGTTGGAGTTCCTGTCCTGACTTCCTCTGATGATAAACAGCAATATAGAATTGTAATCCAAATAAACTCTTTCCTTCCTAAATTGCTTTTTAAAAGTGAATTTAGATATTTTTTTTAACATACCGATGATACCAACATTTATTTCCAAAGGTTGGCTTATTCTTATTTTTATGTATAATGTGTTTTGCTTATGTGCCCACAAAGGTGAGAAGAGCACCCTGGACACCCTGGAATTGATATTATGCTGGCTGCGAGCTGCCACGTGGCTCCTCTGCAGGAGCAGTAGATGCTCTTAGTGGCTGAGCCATCGGTTTGCCCTGTTTTCTATCACTGTATACTGTAACAAATGACTACAGACTTAGTGACTGAAGACAATACTAACTGGGATCTCACATTTCTATAGGTTGCCAGTCTGGCATTGGTGTCACCAGCTGTCCCCAGGGCAGCATTCCCTTGTGGGGTGTCTTAGTTAGGGTTTTACTGCTGTGAACAGACACCATGACCACTCTCATATGGACAACATTTAATTGGGGCTGGCTTACAGGTTCAGAGGTTCAGTCCATTATCATCGAGGCAGGAACATGGTAGTAGTATCCAGTCAGGCATGGTGCAGGGGGAGCTGAGAGTTCTACATCTTCAGATTCTACATCTGAAGGCTGCTAGTGGAAGACTGACTTCAGGCAGCTAGGATGAGGATCTTAAGCTCACCCCCACAGTGACACACCAACTCCAACAAGGCCACACCTCCTAATAGTGCCACTCCCAGGGCCCGGCATATACAAACCATCACATGGGGGTTCTGAGGGAGACTCCGTCTTGTTGCCCTTTCCGCCTTCTAAAGGTTCCCTGTCTTCCCTAGCAGGTAGCCCCACCCTGCTGTCAGCAAAGTCTTCTCTCTCTTACCCTTCTTTTAATTATAGTAAGAAAAAGTCTTCACTTCCAAGGGCCCATATGATCAGATCGGGACCACACAGATAATCTCTCCACCCCAGAGTCTAGACCCTCAGTCACATCTGCAAAGTCCCTTTTGCCGCTTGAAGCAATCTATTCGCAGTGCTGAGGACTGGGGCAAGGGCGGCTTTGGAGAACATTAGTATGCCTATCATAGTCACTATCATTACTGTGTCTAGATATCTAATTCCTCCCTGTCAGCTCCTCTGAACTGCAGAACTGGGTATTCCATCATGCACATCTCCATTTGGTCCATTTGGTCATTTAACAGACCTCTCCAACATGCGTTTGCCCAAGGCTGAGCTCTTGAGCATCTTTCCCCAAACCTGCTTCTCTCACATCTCCTACCACCCCAGGTAATGGAACCTCTGCCTTTTAGATGCTGTGGCCCAAACTCCAGGCCCTGATTACCCTTGGCTCCTCTCTAGGGGGCTTGGGGGGATTTTTTTTCAGCTTCATCAAGTTCTAGTTTTGGAAGATAACCACAACATTATGATTTTTGCAACTCCTTCACTGCCACCCTCTTTGCCTTGGTGGCTACCATCTCCTATTTAGATGATCCCCATATTTCCTAATGTTAGAATAAAACAAAAGGCCCAGGAGCTCCTCTCCTATTACCTCACATCATTGTTGTTGTTGTTATTATTATTATTATTATGTTAACAAAGTAACAAGTTTTTTACTGCACTCTCGTGCATACTTAGTTTTGGTTGCCCCTCCCCCACCCCCTGCTTCCCATCACTACTTCATTCTCTGTCTCTGTCACTGTCTCTGTCTCTGTCTCTCTCCCTCTCCCCTAGTATCCCCCTCTTTTCTCTTCACCCAGCTCATTTCCCTCAGCCATAGTAGCCACCTTACTACTTCACAAACATTCAGGGCTTGTTCACACCTCAAGATCTTCACACCAGCGCCTTCATCCTGTCTGGAAATCTCCCTCACTCCGCCCTGAGAAAAATCACATGGATTCCCGAGTACTCGCCTCTCTCCCAAGTGTTTGCTCACATGTCATCTTCTAGGTGGGATATGCCCCAAGGACTTTTAATTAAAATAAACCACGACTGCACGGCCCTCTTCCAGTTTGTTTTTCTTGTATTTCATAATTTAATTATTTGTTGTGTCCGGGTTCACTTCCCACCAGTTAGTTAGGAAGTGAACTCCTCAATCAAAGTCAAGTGCTTATTCTGCTGTGTCCAGTGCTTATCTTTGTATCAAGGATAGAGTTTGCCCTGTAGGCACTCAATACAAGGAGTGCTTATCTGGACCGAAGTTATCAGCTCTCTAGCATTGCTGAGAGATTTGTGGATTAGTTATCTGCGCTATCAGCCTTTTGTCATAATAAAGTGGGCTGGAGAGATGGCTCGGTGGCTAAGAGCACTGACTGCTCTTCCGAAGGTCCTGAGTTCAAATCTCAACAACCACATGGTGGCTCACAACCAACCATCCGTAATGAGATCTGATGCCCTCTTCTGGTGTGTGTCTGAAGATAGGGACAGTGTACTTACATACAATAATAAGTGAATCTTTAAAAAAAATAAAGTAACTGGCATAATTGATTTGAGGCGAGTTTTGGTTTTCAGTGTGTGTGTGTGTGGCAGAGGGTTCAGTTTGTGGTTGCTAAGCCCCTGTGTTTAGACAGAGCTTGCAGTACGGGTGCTGGGAACATGAGGAGGAGGGACTCTGTCACCTCACCAGGGCCAGGAAGCCAGTGGGGGAGGATCCCATTCCCTCAAGGACCTCCCTTCCTGGATCCGCTTCCTCCGCGGAGTTCACAACCCACCTCGATCCACCACCTCCGGTGATAGTGCCACGAGATTTAGACCCGTCATTCAGAACACGACCCGTGTTTCATATTCAAGTTATACCACTCTCTTACATCAAAAGAATTAAGATCAAACTTGAACTTTGGGAGGCCGAAATGAACAATTTAGCAGTAGCCAGCTCCATTGCAACATGAGAGGATTCTAGAAATTGGATCCGCTCGCTGACTTAAGTGTGTACGCGTTTCTGCTTGAGAAATGAGATAAGCAGGTAAATTCAGCTGGTTGAGATCTGCAATGAGGAGAGTCGACATCCAATTTAATCAGTATGCTTGAGTTCTGAGTGGGTCATCCCTTGGCTTCTGTCTTGTCTCACACTGAGAAGTAGGCAGTTGCAAGTCGACAGCGGCAGCGATATTTCTCAGAATGAATCAAGTGATCACGAAAATGTTAAAGTTCTAAAACGTGATTCCAGGCTTGAGGCAACAAATATAAACAGTGAACTTAAAAACCTTTTATTATACAAAGAAAGAAGGAACGAGAAGGCAGGAGGGAGGGGAGGGGAGGGGAGAAGGAAGGAAGGAAGGGAGGGAGGGAGAGAGGGAGGGAGGGAGGGAGGGAGGGAGGGAGGGAGGGAGGGAGGGAGGGAGGGAGGGAGGGATGTTTGAGGGAGTTTTGGCAGATGGATAGAGAAACAATTTGGGAGTCAGAATAGTTACAGAAATTGAAGCGCATCAAACATGAACATATCTGTGTTCATAGTAATACATGATAAATGTATTAATTAATAATAAATGTAATACATGATAAATGATAAAAAAAATTATCATTGGGCGTTCTCTGGTACCCATGAATTACTCAAAAAAATTAAAATATAATTAAAAATAATATTTTATTTATTAAATATTAATTTAATAGTAAACATTATATTATACAATATAGTATATAACATATTATATTAATAATATTAAATATTAATTTTATTTATTAAAAATAAAAATTAAAATTAATTTTAATACATGATAAGGATGAAAAATTATCATTGGGCATTACTCTGGTACCCATGAATTACTCAAAAAAAAAAAAAAACCTAAAAGTTCAGAACCAAGCAGTTACTTTCTTTTCTTCCATGAACCATATTCATGGAATTGCCTATGAGGAATTCTGTGAATTGTATATTGTGAATATTAACAATTTTTATTTGAAATGTTTTTTATATGTGATATATTTTAATCATATTCCTTTCTCTCCCTCATTTCTTCCCAGATCTTCTCACCTTTTTACCCAGCCACCCATCTCCATTCTTTCTTCCTCCCTCCCCCCTCTCTCTCCTCCCCTCCCTCGCCTATAAAACAAAGACCAAAAGCACTTACAACAACTTCAAACTTACTGAAAGTACCAGTCAGGTGCAGTAACCTAGAGAAAGCACATTTCCTTGACACATGGAGAGCCCAGTCACTAACCTGAGGCCCCTGCATACCTGAATGCTTTGGTGTGAATTCCCTACAAACTAAGACAACTGACTTCTTAAGTAACCATGACAAATGGATCGCGTTACCAGCAAGTAACCATGCTGTGATCAAAAACAGAAAACAGTGGTGAACCAGTTCCAGCTAGTCTAGAACCACAAGTTACATTTCATCATTAATGTTCTCTAGTCTTTTGTTTTTAATCTCTGGCTCTGACCTTGGCATGTTTGATGAACGCTGGCCACATCTGGGTTTGTTTGATGTGGGGGAGGGGTGTGTATTGTATACTTGTGCATGAGTGCAGGTGTGCATGGGGACCAGAAGAGGATATTGAGTGTTTTGGAATAATCTCTTGTGCACTGTGTAAAAGCATCGCCTGTCAATAAAGAGCTGGACGGCCTATAGCAAGGCAGGAGAGAATAGGAGGGACTCCTGGGAAGAGATAGGAATTCTGAGAAGGAGTCAGGCGCAGGAGATTTTCCTCCAATGCAGAGAAGTTGGGCGTATGAAACTGAGGAAAGATAACTAGCCATGTGGCAGACATAGATAGAGAATAGTTTAACAGGTTAATTGAGTTACAAGCTAGTTAAAGACCAACCCTAGTCCTAGTTTAAGGACTGGGCATTAATTCATGAATAAATTAACCTCTGTGCCTGAAGAAGTAAAACATAAAAACAAAATTCTAGGCCTTTAGGCCCAAGCTTGGGAATGTGGCCTTTGTGACTCAATGCTCCAAGGTATGCTAATCATAAAACAGATAGTGACATTCCTCCACCCACCCACTTCCTGGGTTCAAAGAGTGTTCATTCAAAGAAAGTCACCCTGGCCATTACCAGAACCTGCAATGCAAATGTGCTATTGTTAGGGGCTCTTAGAAACTGTCTTGAGAGTTAACAATTACCGGGTATTCCTTGTGACCTTGTGACTTTGTACTTCCTTGTGACTCTTAACTGGTATTTTTGGTATTTTCCAACAACGCCCTCCCCACCTCCTTGAGTTGTGGTTTCTTCCTTTAAATACCCCCTTACCCAGCTACTCGGGGCGCCACGGTCCTCTACCCCTGCGTGGTGTATAACCGTGGGCTCGAGAGCGCTCTTGAATAAAAATCCTCTTGCAGTTTGCAGCAAGACTGTTTCTTGTGGGTGATTTTAGGGTGTCGCCTCTCCTGAGTCAGAACGTGGGGGAGTCCTCACGTTGTGGGTCTTTCATGCCTTTATTTGGGAACTGGAGCAGACATAGAGATGACTGTCTGGCTCTAGAGTGTCCTGCTCTATCACTCTGTCTACTTTATCCCTTGAGACGGAGTCCCTCCCTGAACCTGGACTTCTCACTGGTCCTCCTATCTCTGCCCACCACAGCACTGGGACTACAGCCCCTTATGAGTGTAAGGGATTTTAAGTCAGGTCCACATGCTTACATAGCAAGTACTGTTTCTCACTGAGCCATCTCCTCAGCCCCTTGATATTGTCTCATGCTTAGAACATCATAGAGCCAAGCTGTGTTGTCTGTTGAGCATCTTATCAATGGTGGAGAATTTTGATGTGCCCCATTGCTGATGATGTTCTCTGCAGTCACTTGATAAGGTGGCATCTGTCAGGCTTCTTCATTGCGAAGCCATTCTCTTCCTAATTAGTAGGTATTTTATGAGCACGTACTTTGAGAATATTTAAATGCCTTGCTCTTCATCAAACATTCATTTGATTCATTTATTTAATCTATGACCTGGACTCATGGGTTCTCATGCTAGTCAACGAGCTATGTGTCATCCGTTACTATCATTATTTATTTTGATTGCCAAATATCTTAGATTAATTAGAATCCCTGATGCCTTATCAATCAGTCTGGCTTCTGGGTCCAGAATAAGCTGAGAATTAGGTGACTTTAAAGGCAAATTTTGTTATGTGGGATAAAGATATTATACTTACATTGACAAATCCTTTCAGAGAGAGGAAACAGACAGACAAATGACCACCATAGGTAGGGAGACTATCTAATTTACTATTCCACAAAGAAACGTACAAATTTATTTACTTATTTATTTAATGTGTTTGTATATATGTGTCTCTGTGTCTGTTCTGTGTGTGTAAAAGGTTCCTGTTGAAGCCAGGTAAATTCCCCAGAGCTGCAGTTACAGGTTGTTGGTTGCAAGTTGCCTGTTGTGGGTGCTGGGAACCAAATCTGGGTCCTGTGCAAGAGTAGTCAGTATTCTTATTTGCTCACCCATCTCTCCAATCCCATGTATGTATTTGCTTTTTGAGACTCAATCGAAGCCTTGTATATAAATATCTAGACTACCCATCTCCAACATGCAATGTTTAGAGCCCATTTAACCCAAAAGCTCCCGGTTAAAATAGACTTGTACCGGAAGTCCTGTTTCATGAGGTCTGGGAAGGTTTGACTCTTCTGTCTGGAGAATTGTCTCCCTGCCTTCAGCTTGAGAGCGAGTATTAAGAAATCAAGAACATTTTTCGTGACAGTGATGTGACATTTAAATGTTATGTAGGACCCACATACAAAACCCAGTCTTCCTGAACTGTTGCTGGAATGGCCAAAGGGGCTAGTGCAGACATAGTGACAGGTGTCACTCACCAGATAGGGAGCTGGCCTGCAGCCTCCACAGCTGTTCACTGCTGGAGCAGCCATAGCTTGCTGGGGCTCATTAATGTGCAGAAGCAGCTGCAACAGCAAGCAATTTAGTGCAAAATAATCCATCAATTAATTTCTTTGTTATTGGACATTCTAGATGCTTGGGCCTTGGTTAATGCATTGAAGGGTCCTGGGAATGAAATATGTCTTGATAGCTCTGGGTGTATTAACCTGATGATTGTCCTGCCCACCCAACCAATGCTGGGAGCGTACTAGGACCCCCAAGGAGTGGGAGGGCTCACCCCAGACTCTTGTTTCACTCAGAGGAAATGATGTGAAAATTGCAGTACTTTGAACATGGCTGATAAGCTGGTGTCTGGACTGGGTTCAGAGCTCAAGCCGGAGCAATTCCTTTCAATAAAGAAAGGCAATGAAAAACAATGCTGGCAGAGCACAGCCTCAGAACCATTCAGGGCTCACCTTCTGCCAATGCTGAAAACTCCCTTGGAAATCTCTGGCTTCTCACTTAATTACCACCTCCTTTAGCTGCTGCTTCCTTCACTTCCCTTGCGATCTCATTCTGATTCCCTCCTTGTTGCCAAACAAGGCTTTCTCTTCCAGACACCATCTGCTTTCAGGAGACATTTGGATTTTCTCTTCTCTTCCTCGTGTGCTTCTTTTGAGGCCTGTGTTTTCCCCCTTGCAGGATTGCCGTTCCTCTGTGACCCCATGGGTGGATGGGAAGGCCACTCTGGCTTGCAGAACTGAAATGAAGTTGGAACCCAACAGATACTATTTGGGACTTGGGCATATCCTTCCTGGCCCTCCAGCCCTAGGGATTAGTGTAGCATATCTTTAAAATATCCTTTGTCTTGACAAACAAACAAAAAGGTCTTTTGTTTGTTATGAGACTTCCATGAATGCCCGAAGGAGTGATGTCATTCTTCCCAATAGCAGTTGCAACCCCTAGAGGGGAATGGATCTTGAGGCTACACAGAGTGTCTGGAACAACTACTCTTGACATATGGTATAGATCCTTGTAGTTTGTTGTTGTTATTGTTGTTTGTTTTTGCTACAAAGTTATCAGAATATGTAATAAGAATATATAACACGGGGGCTGGTGAGATGGCTCAGTGGGTAAGAGCACCTGACTGCTCTTCCAAAGGTCCAGAGTTCAAATCCCAGCAACCACATGGTGGCTCACAACCATCTGTAACGAGATCTGGCGCCCTCTTCTGGAGTGTCTGAAGACAGCTGCAGTGTACTTATATATAATAAATAAATAAATCTTAAAAAAAAAAAGAATATATAACACATGAAAGATGGAAATATATACTGTCAGCCGTACTCACAGACACAGGCACACACACACACACACACACACACACACACACATACACACACACACACACCACAGAGAACAACTTTCAGGATTCACTTTTCTCTCTCCATCATCTGAGTCCCAGAGATCAAACCTGGCAGGAAGAGTCTCCACCCGCTGATCCATCTCACTGGCCCACTTAATAACTTTAGTATACCGAGAAACAGGATGTCAGCATATATAAAACTTCCTAATGCATTTAATATCTGGCATTCCAGAGTATGCGTGCAACATGTTTTCTTTACTTGATCCGTCACAGACACACATTTGTGCTGCTTTGAATGAGAATAGCCTCTGTAAGCTCATATAGATCAATGCTTAGTCACCAGGGGCTGGCACTGTTTAAGAAAAATTAGAAGGAGTAGGAGGTGTGGCCAAATTGGAGTAGGTGTGGCCTTATTGGAGGAAGTCCATCACTGCCTGGGATCTGAGTTTTCCAAAGCCCACTCAGGCACAGTGTGTCTCTCACTTCACCTGCTGCCTGTGGATCAGGCTACAAAGCTCTCACCTACCGCTCCAGTACCATCGCCATTTGTTTCTTGACATGATGCAAATGGCACTGTAAGCAAGCCCACAATGAAATGCCTTTTCTTATAAAGTTGCATTGGTCATGGTGTCTCTTCACAGCAATAGAACCATGACTGAGACAGAAGCTGGTACCAGAGAATATTGCTGTGACAGCCTCATCTATGCTGTCATTTGAAGGAGTATGGAAGACCCTGGGACTTTATACCAGAAGAGCAGTTGAAGGTTTTAAGCAGGGGTTAATGGGCCTTCCTGGTAAGAGCACGGAAGACAGTGTAGGGCACTGAGACTGCGCAGTTCCAGTTCAAGAGGTGTCAGAGGGAAGTGACCTGGAGACCACTGTGGTATTTTGGCTAAGAATGTGGCTGCTTTCTGCCCTTGTCCTAATGACATGCTGGAGGCTAAGTTGAAGAGTTTTAAATTAATGTTGTTGTTGTCAAGACAGCCTAATATGGACTGTGTCACATGGTTGTTACTAGTCACTCTCACACAGATCTACAATGGAAAAGAGCAAGCAAAATGTACAGTTTGAGGAGAAAAGGAGAGCCAAGAAATGCAATGTTGGAGCCCAGCTCTGTGCTTTAAGGAGATAAAAAGCCTGATGCTAAATGGAATAAAGGGAGTGGGGACCTCAAGACAAGACCCCACCCAGCTAAGCTTCCAACCCCCCCCCCCCCCCCCCCCCCCCCCCCCGCAAAGGAATTAGAGGAAAGCATAAATAGCAAAGGAAACCATCAACAACCAATTATGCAAATACAAGTCGGGGTGGGGAGGGGGAGAGGGAGGTCCAGCTTCCATCCCCAACTAGCAGCAGAATCTGGTCACATGGTTTTGAATTTAGAGTCAGAAATGATACAGGAAGGGTTAAGGAATCTCCAGGATTAAGGAGAGCCACTCCTGGGCATGGAGGCCCAGAGAGGCTATTGCACAAGGCTGTGAAAGTCAATCCTGGATTACACTGGTGATCCCAGGATGTTGGAGATAATTGCCAAGAGAGCTGCAGGCTAGGCACAGAACCAGCCCACGAGAGAGAAGTGTGTTACCATAAACAAAGTTGAAAGGAATTGACGACCTGAAGAAGACTTTGACATCTGACATGGAGATACAGGCTTTGGAGTTTGTCCTGAAGAAGTATTAAAAAAGTATAGCAAAGTAAAAACAAAATTCGAGGCTTTTGGGCCCAGGCTTGGGAGTGTAGCCTTTGTGGCTTAGTGCTCCAGGTACTGGTCATAAAACAGATAGCGACATTCCTCCACCTACCCGCTTCCTGGGTTCAATTCAAAGAATGGCACCCTGACCATTACTGGAACCTGCAATGCAAATGTGCTATCTTTAGGGGCTCTTAGATTGTTAGGGGCTCTTAGAAACTGTCTTGAGAGATAACCTGACACTTGTGACTTTATACTTCCTTGTGACTCTTAACTGGTATTTTTGGTATTTTCCAACAACGCCCTCCCCACCTCCATGAATTGTGGTTTCTTCCTTTAAATACCCCCTTACTCAGCTACTCGGGGCGCCATAGTCCTCTACCCCTGCGTGGTGTATGACCATGGGCCCGAGAACGCTCTCGAATAAAAATCCTCTTGCAGTTGCAGCAAGATCGTTTCTTGTGGGTGATTTTGGGGTGTCGCCTCTCCTGAGTCAGAACGTGAGGGAGTCCTCACGTTGTGGGTCTTTCAGTCCCACTGGGTTTTGGTCTTTCTTTGGCTCAGCATTTCCTCACTCTGCTCCCTTCCCTCCCTTCTGGAATGGTTGGTTGTCTTCATATGTCGAGCGAGTCAGCCGTGAAGCTTTGGGAAAGGTAATTAGGGACATTAGGAAGTGATTTGGTATATATTAGGCATTCAATATCCTAATGAAATGGACCCCAGAGGGCTCCCTAGCCCCCTTTGCCTTGTGCAAACAAAGCAAGAAGACAGACATCTATGAGCCAGGAAGAAGGTCTCCATCAGACACGGTGTTTGGGGACTTTGCTCTTAGACTCCTGGCCTCCAGACTGAGGGAGATAGATGTATCTACTCCATCCATAGCATTTTTATTACAACAGCTAGTTCGACTAAGCTCCAGCTGTCAACAGACATATCCCAGCATTATTTGAGGGGGTCTCAGTTGAAGGATTTCTCAGATCAGATTGATCCAAGGCCACATCCCCGAGGAATTATCTTAATTGCTAATTGATGTGGCGGGGTTCAGCCCATTGTGGGCAGTGTCATCCTGGGCAGGTAGTCTTGGCTGTATAAGAAAGCTAGTGGGGAGTGGTCTGGAGAGTGAGCAAGCTAGTAAGCAGCATGCCTTCCTGGTTCCTGCTTTAGTTCTGTACACAGAGAGAGTGTGACATTCAGAAGGCAGCGTGGAGTTGGTTCTCCTCCTCAAGTGCATGTTGTAAGAGTTGTCAGGTATGGTGGGAAATTCCAAGATCCACTGAGCTGTCTTTATAGCTTTGGGGAATTTTTTGTTTGTTTGTTTGCTTTTGAGACAGGGTCTCTTACTGGAAAGTGGGGATCTCTGATTAGGCTGGGCTAGCTATCCCGAAAGCCCAGCGTTGTCCATCGATGTCTTCTGCAGTGATGGAGAAAGAGTTACACGTGTGTACTGCTATGTTGTTTTTTGTTTGTTTTAGGTAAGTGCCAGGGCTCAAACTCTTCACACTTGCCTGGCAATTGCTTTCCCAGCTGAGCTATCTCCCCACACAGAAACGGCATTCCGTTTGTGTTTATTTCCTCTGATTTTTAAGACTATAAAAATTAGAGATCTGAATTAAATTTATTGATTACCTTTAAACTGTAGCTGAGATCTATAGACCCAGACTCATGATCTACATTTTCCCTAGACATTTCTCCCAAGCTGTATGCAAATGAAGATCTCTGGGTAGCAAGATCCCAAAGAAGAGTCTCTTGGCTCTTTCAGAGGTCAGGATCAGAACAGTTGCTTTACAGTAGAGAGGCTGCTGAGTTTGGGAGTTTAAGCAGTTTAACTGACAACCAATACCTTGGTTTTTAAAACACACATAAAAAAAGCAAGCTCTCAAACCATGGCAAAGAAGTGTTGTCTTGACCAGCAGGTCTGCACAGCCTTAAACAAAGCTCTGAAAAGTGTGTGTGTGTGTGTGTGTGTGTGTGTGTGTGTGTGTGTGTGTGTATAATAGAAGAGATTTTCATATTCAGGATGCCAATGTTGAACAGAATACATGTTTTTTTTTTATTTTTAAGTGTGTCATCATCTGAAGCCTTCATGGCCCTAAAAAATTTAGGTAAACCTGGTTTGGATCCTTCACTGTACAACTTACTTGTACAGTAAAAGTAAAAGAAAGGGGTTTCCTGACATGTGAGAATTTCAATGACAAGTTTTGGACAAGCCCTGCACAAACCAACAGGCTGATCATTCGGAACCTCTATGAATTCAGAGCTCTTGCTGGAATTTTAGCTAATTTCAAACAGCCTGGCTATTTATTTATTTATTTATTTATTTATTTATAGATAATTCCACCTACCCTTGTAATCTGGCTGAGGCCCCTGAAGGTTATTTTATTCAAATCTTAAATTATTAAAAAATGTTAACTCTTGTCTCAACATCTCATGTCTGCATATCTGTACCGGTGTATGTGGTTTACAGACAAAGACAAGTTAAAGGGGCTGTAGCCAAGGGTCTGTAGTAGGCTGAGGAAGATTCTGTATTGGTAACAGACAGACCAGCAGCAGGAAGGCGCAGAGGAAAGCTGTGGAGTCCAGCTGAGGGGTGACAGGGGAGACCGGGATCTGAGAGTAGGAAATGCCTGGTTGAGGTCCAGGTGGGCAAGATAGTGCATGGTCAGGCAGGCGAGTACACGGTGTCAGAAGCAGGGTACTGAGGTGAGGGGAAGGCCTGGGAGGTGGGCAGGACGTCCTCTGCTTGTTGGTCCTTGACATATACACCAGGTGTCAAATGATAGATTGTTATGTGGTTATGTCACCGTAATAATTAGGTGTCCGTCACTTTATAGGATCCAGATGTGGGCGTTTCAGCCTTTTCTTTGTCTGATGTGTATGGGAAGTTTTGTTGAGCCTTTTCTCCCTGATACAATTTTAATACATCCATGCAACCCTCCCTATATCCTCAGTTCACCCCGATAAATTTAGAGACTGGCTCCCTTTCAACTCCTAAGAATAAGTCATTTGGCCAGGCAGTGGTGGTACACACCTTTAATCCCAGCACTTGAAAGGCAGAGGCAGGAGGATATCTAAGTCTGAGGCCAGCCTGGTCTACAGAGTGAGTTCCAGGACAGCCAGGGCTACACAGAGAAACCCTGTCTTGAAAAACCAAAAAAAAAAAAAAAAAAAAAAGTCATTTGTCCCTTTATATTGGACAGGTGGCACCTGAAAGGGATGACTGTAGCCCCCTGGGTTTGTGAGTCCACCCAGGGGGCTACAGTCATCCCTTTTTCCCAAAATAAAGTCACAAATTCCTCATAAAATGGAATCTCTCAAGGCTGGTCCCATCTTGAAAAAACACTTTCACATAATGGAGTAGCCTAGAGCAGGGCGTGGCTTGATCTCACTGGTCTGTCAGACTGTTTCTGCCTCTCACATTTCCGGTGGGTGGGAAGGTCTCACATTTGAGTCCATGCGAGTATTCCAAGGTAGAGATGTGTCTCATCTGAAAGGAGTTCTTAACCAGATACTTAGAGAATAAATTATTTCTCTCACATTACATAATGGAGACTTTTATATAAACACAGATGAAAACACTTGACCTGGTTTAGAACATTTTAAGCCTGCCTTCATTTTCTCCTTTTCCCAAGAACCAGAAAGATACGAGTCTACCATCCATTACACGATGGCATTTTCTTCTGTTCTCTTAGAGGTCACCATTAGGAACTAAACTGGGGAGGGGTTGGAGGGGGTGGGTGGTGTGCTAAGAGCTTAACTGCTTTCTTATTTTGGGGACATCATGGAATTTTCCTCAGAGGTCTGTGGTTTGATGCATTAACAAACCCCTCAGGAAACATACTGGCTTTACAAGGGGAATTGTGTGAGTGTCTTAAAAACCAAGGCATGCATCTTTCCTAACAGAAAACATTAAAGATTCAAGTCAGATTTGGACCAGCGGCCATAATAATGAGAAAGTTGTCAAAGCCATTCATCAGGAAGGAACGGGGGAAGCTGGGGCCAAAGGAGGAGACTGGGGGGTAGTCTGGAGAGTCTCAGCAGCTAGAGTCTCTTGGAAGTGGCACAGTTGAGCAAAGGTGGAACCCTGTTTGTGGCAGAGGTCAGACATTTCCCTTGGTTTTTCCAGTCCTCTCATTTAGCATGTCTGGACCTGTCAGGAGTTGGGACCGATGGCCAAGGGAAAAGGTACAAAGATGTATGTGGAAAACACAAGCCAGGCCAAAGGAGTTTAGCAAGTTAAAAGCTTCTAAAAGTTTCTGCCTGTATCCCATCTTGAAAAATTATGCTTCAAAGACCAGTAATGAAGACAATAGCGAACATTTATCAGATGCCAACTACATGCCACACGCTGCGTTTAGTGTACACGTGACTAGGTGATTATGTTTACTGGTTGCTCGGGAAGTGTGCATGGAAACTACGTGATATCAGCCCTACACACAGTCAAAAAGCTAAAAATGAAAACTTTGGAAAATACCAAGTGCTGCTGAGTGTGTGGAACAAGTCCACTGTCCCAGCACTGCTAGAAGGGTTTCAAATGGAGCAGGAGGCTTAGCAAACTGCCAGAGTCTACTAACACCAATATCCTCTGGCCAAGAACTTCCACTTGGCCTAGAAATTGCATACATAGGCTCACAAGAAACTACCAGAACTTTTCATAGCCCCACAGCTGGAAGCAGTTTGATCTGTCACCAACAGTAGAATGGATAAGCAAATCCCCTTACATCTATGATGTTGACCAGAACACAGAATGAGGATGGACCGTTTTACATATGACATTGTGGATGAGTCCCCCTGAGTCCTCACAGTAGGTCTACAGTGTGGTTTCTACTATTTGCCTTCATTTTACAAAGGAATAAAAGGGGCCCAAAGAGGATGTTACTTGTCCAAGGCAAGGCAAGTAGGAAGTCCCGCAGCTGGGACTCAGACCCTGACTCTTCTTAGCTCCAGGTATCCTGGCCCTCAGCTTCTGGCCTTGGGAGCAGCAGGCACTTATGTGTGATCTCTCAGCGTGACATTCCCAAGGGTGTGGGCATGGTGGAGCTGGTGCAAGCTTCTCCCTGCAGGGGAGTCTGTCAGCTAACTTAGACACCATATGTCAGGCTGTGTGCATTGACACTACCCAGAGTGGAATGTTGAATCTTCACAATGGCCCTTTCCCTCAGATACTGACCCCTAGGGCCATTTTTATAAATAGCCAACTAATATGAAGAGGGATTTGTTTAAAGTCATACAGCTAGCATGAGTCTCCGCCTAAGAATCAGAGCGGAAGATGAGAACGGACTCCTCAGAGTTATCCCCTGACCTCCATAAGTATGCTACGACACACACACGCGCACACACATGCATGAGAAGTGACTCTCTTCTCAGGCCCACATCCTCCCTCTGTGGCCCTATTATTCATTGTCACACCCAAATGTGCCTCTTGTCAGTTCAGCATCAGTACAGAAACTCCAGATCCTACAGGTAGCAGCTGGCTGAGTGCTGTGCTCCAGCTAAGCCTTCTCCAGGCAGGTGTTGGAAAGGTGATGGTATCCAAGTGACAGGAAGAAACTTTGACCAGGGGACTCCAGGGATGGGCCAATAGATACATAGCAACTGCTTGCTTTCAGAAGGTTCACAACTGTCTCCGGTTTGCAGAACAATTGGGAAGATAGTGCAGTGGGTGCTCCCCTTTTCTGTCATAGCCCATCCATCCTTTTTCTGTCATAGCCCATCCATCCTTTTTCTGTCATAGCCCATCCATCCTTTTTCTGTCATAGCCCATCCATCCTTTTCTGTCATAGCCCATCCATCCTTTCTCCTGTCTCCCCATGCAGACTTCTGTAGTCTTCTAATGTCTTCTTTTCTATTCCAGCATTCTTTAATGGTCCCATCTCCCTGAGGCTCCCTTCCCTGCTGTCATGATATTTCAGATTTTCCATGTTCGCCTTGAACGTCGTGAGGCGTGCCAGTCAAGTATAATGTAGAAAACCATCTCACTGAATTGGTCTGATACCTTTTTCATGATGACACTGAGGTTAGGGGTTGGTGACAGGAGGTCCCAGGGTCGACCATCAGAACATCATGCCGGGAGCCAGCCCATTTGAAGCTGGACAGAGCATCAGATGCAGAGGTAGCTTTAAGGACAGATGGTTTCTGGCCTTCTATCTCTCTAACCTATATTGAATGCTTGCTGATAATGTCTAAAAAAAAATCCTAAAAACTTTCTTGCTTATTCTATGGTTAAAACCCATAGAATGGCTTGGGTGATTAACACCCGTTGCCTAGCAGCAGGGATTTAAGTAAAGAATTTACTACTATCACTCTCTTCTTGGTCCAGGCAGCCAGAAGTCTCTCTGGCTGGGCTGGTTAACTCTTTGTGAGCCAGAGAGGAAGGAAAGAAAAAGAATTAAGATGCTTTATACAGGCAGGTATGCACAGGCACATATACATTCATACATTTACATTTTCATTTACACATTAACACAGCCACATTTTTGTTGGGTCCAACCACCTGTCTCATACACTCTGCAAGTATTCATGTATGCTTATATACACATATATGCATACATATGTACATAGGAACATATATTTGGATGGATGGGAGGGGCAGAGCTCCCCAAGCCAAAGCGTTCAACCAACAATTTTATTTCATTTCTCTAGCCTTTTGATACCTTCTTAGACAAAAAGTTCTTTAGAAAATTACTGCAGAGACAAAATGTTACATAAAATGGGCATCACAGAGGATGCTGATATTAAGTTCAAAGCACTGCTTCATTCTATATGCTTGTCATAAGCTCAAAGCAACAGTGTTTAGATGGCCTTGGCTTATCATATTACACACCTGTGATTTTATCCTTAGACCTGAGAATGCTTCTCTTTGAACAGGTTTTTCCCCAGTCTATTTCTTTTTTTAGTGTGATTATGGAAACTCATTGTATTTCTTATAATGCAGCCTGTACTTACTATATGAGGGGGCACATTCTATTCTTGATTCCAACTTTATTACATCTTTCTAGCAAAGCACCTAGACCATCTCTTTAAAGCTTTCTTCCTAAAATTATTTGAAATAATTAGGAACTCTATAGAATCATTAATTCGTCTAAACAGCATCAGTTCATGAAAGTTCATTTTTCTGTTGATAAGCAGGAAATCAGATCAATAAGGTAGGCTAATGCCCAGGGATTATTATATTAATTTAATAATGACAGGAAAGGCATATCACCTGCAAGAAGCAATCCTGAGATGAAGTCTCTTCGGGACCTTGCAGCGAGCTCACCCATCACAGACCATGAAAAAATGATGGGCCACCTCCAGGAAGACCACCTGCTATCCTAGATAGCGTAGCCTATCCTAGACAACATCAGAATAAGCAGATATTTAAATAGCAACATCTTCAAATTTATGTTGCATCTACATTCCCAGTCTCAATCAATGGCAATAAATCTTACTTGCTTTCCCTTTCCCTTCCCTTCCCTTCCCTTCCCTTCCCTTCCCTTCCCTTCCCTTCCCTTCCCTTTTCCCTTTTCCCTTTTCCCTTTTCCCTTTTCCCTTTTCCCTTTTCCCTTTTCCCTTTTCCCTTTTCCCTTTTCCCTTTTCCCTTTTCCCTTTTCCCTTTTCCCTTTTCCCTTTTCCCTTTTCCCTTTTCCCTTTTCCCTTTTCCCTTTTCCCTTTTCCCTTTTCCCTTTTCCCTTTTCCCTTTTCCCTTTTCCCTTTTCCCTTTTCCCTTTTCCCTTTTCCCTTTTCCCTTTTCCCTTTTCCCTTTTCCCTTTTCCCTTTTCCCTTTTCCCTTTTCCCTTTTCCCTTTTCCCTTTTCCCTTTTCCCTTTTCCCTTTTCCCTTTTCCCTTTTCCCTTTTCCCTTTTCCCTTTTCCCTTTTCCCTTTTCCCTTTTCCCTTTTCCCTTTCCCTTCTCCCTTCTCCCTTCTCCCTTCTCCCTTCCCTTTCCCTTCCCTTCCCTTCCCTTCCCTTCCCTTCCCTTCCCTTCCCTTCCCTTCCCTTCCCTTCCCTTCCCTTCCCTTCCCTTCCCTTCCCTTCCCTTCCCTTCCCTTCCCTTCCCTTCCCTTCCCTTCCCTTCCCTTCCCTTCCCTTCCCTTCCCTTCCCTTCCCTTCCCTTCCCTTCCCTTCCCTTCTCCCTTCCCTTCCCTTCCCTTCTCCCTTCCCCCTTTTCCCTTCCCTTCTCCCTTCCCTTCCCTTCCCTTCCCTTCTCCCTTCCCTTCTTCCCTTCCCTTTTCCCTTTTCCCTTTTCCCTTTTCCCTTTTCCCTTTTCCCTTCCCTTCTCCCTTCCCTTCCCTTCCCTTCCCTTCCCTTCCCTTTTCCCTTTTCCCTTTTCCCTTTTCCCTTTTCCCTTTTCCCTTTTCCCTTTTCCCTTTTCCCTTTTCCCTTTTCCCTTTTCCCTTTTCCCTTTTCCCTTTTCCCTTTTCCCTTTTCCCTTTTTTTCCCTTTTCCCTTTTCCCTTTTTTTCCCTTTTCCCTTTTCCCTTTTCCCTTTTTTTCCCTTTTCCCTTTTCCCTTTTCCCTTTTCCCTTCTCCCTTCCCTTCCCTTCTCCCTTCCCTTCTCCCTTCCCTTCTCCCTTCCCTTCTCCCTTCCCTTCCCTTCCCTTCCCTTCCCTTCCCTTCCCTTCCCTTCCCTTCCCTTCCCTTCCCTTCCCTTCCCTTCCCTTCTCCCTTCCCTTCCCTTCCCTTCTCCCTTCCCCCTTTTCCCTTCCCTTCTCCCTTCCCTTCCCTTCCCTTCTCCCTTCCCTTCTTCCCTTCCCTTTTCCCTTTTCCCTTTTCCCTTTTCCCTTTTCCCTTTTCCCTTTTCTCCCTTCTCCCTTCTCCCTTCTCCCTTCTCCCTTCTCCCTTCTCCCTTCTCCCTTCTCCCTTCTCCCTTCTCCCTTCTCCCTTCTCCCTTCTCCCTTCTCCCTTCTCCCTTCTCCCTTCTCCCTTCTCCCTTCTCCCTTCTCCCTTCTCCCTTCTCCCTTCTCCCTTCTCCCTTCTCCCTTCTCCCTTCTCCCTTCTCCCTTCTCCCTTCTCCCTTCTCCCTTCTCCCTTCTCCCTTCTCCCTTCTCCCTTCTCCCTTCTCCCTTCCCTTCCCTTCCCTTCCCTTCCCTTCCTCTCTTTCTTTCTTTTCCTTTTTCTTCTTCTTTCTCTTCATTGTTGTTGGTGGTGGTGGAGGCCTCCTCCTCCTTCCTCTCCTCCTCTTCCTCCTCTCCCTCCTCCTCTCCTCCTCTACCTCCTCCTCCTCTGCTGTTCATTTCTAAAATTTCTTGCCCCAGGAACTTTGGTATTTTCTCCTTTTTCTCATCCATCCTACTTCTGGATAATCCTATGTTTACTTTTCCCCATTAACAATTATCACAGACTCTCAGTTCGTTCCCCCGATTCTCTCCACTCCTCTCCATCCTTCAGAAACCCTCAGGTAACTATTTTTGTTGTTGTTGTCTAACATCAAGCCTGTCTTCCTAAGTTTTGGGATGGTTCTGGTTACCTAGAAAGCAATGTTCCAGGTACTTAGTGCAGAATTCAAGAGTCTTTGGGCATTAGTTCCAAATTCCCTTGTTTGCAGTGACCAGTACTAGTTTCCGAGTTTTGTAGTAAGTGGCTTATGGAGTCTATTTATCTCAAGCATGAATTGGCATTTTTTTAAGAACAAACTTTGTCCGGAAGAGTCAATAAAATGGCGTATGCACATGTGTGGTGTGCAGGCCTTCCTGGGGATGAGTCTCTCTGCAGGCCATGGCTTTTGGTTGGGAAAAGGAACTACTCATGCCCTAGTTTGGTGCCTGCCAACCCGCAGCATCAGATTAGAAAAGATACAGGGGGAAAAGATGATACCAGTGTCTGGAAGCGTGTGTGGGTGCTTCTCCTTTCAGTGGCTTAACAGAGAGCATCTTTTATCTCACTGTTTCTGTGGGTCAGGAAACCTGGTGCAGCTTCCTGCCTCCTCTGCCTGAGGACTTCTCCCAGGCTCCTCATCATCTAGGTGACAGCTTCTCCATTCATTTTCTCATTTTGATCACATCTTCAAAAGATCTGCCAGCTAAACCTCACTTTCTTTAAACTTTTATAACACAGAAAGCCCCAGTCACACTCTAGGGATGGCATTTAAATGTAAAATTGAATTCTTCCTTGCCTGGGATAGCTGCTGTCTGTTTCATTAGGTGGGAGAAGCACCCCTTGTGCTCAGAGGTCTGAGAGGGCCGTGCTACATTCTAATGAACAAAGAATAAATTGTCCTTCAAATTCCATCTGCCACTTGTCCACACAGATCCAGGCTTCGTTATTAAAGTTTAAAGGGTCACAAGAGTGCAGACAGCCTGCTGAGGGCTGGAAGAACAGTGTGGACCAGAGACTGTTTTCATCATCTGCTTTCTAGTACTAGATGGGGAGAAGCTAGGAATGTGGGAGAGCAGTAGTGGAAGGAACAGGAGCCACAGGTCCAGGCGTGCACACCGTCAAGAATTTGAACACGTCACAGGCTTAGCTAATCTGGGAGGTTGACGCCATCTTTGCATGCGTATGATTACCAAGCCATTAGCATCTCAGTGACACGGGGCTAGCTAGAGGAGAAACAGAGACTATGTAGACATAGACTTAGAGATACTCTGATTTCTTGAGCTCCTGTATTACAAATGATTTTCTGATAGTGGAACAGGAAACGTTAGTTCAGAATGGAAAACATCCTCAGAACATCTGATACAGGGGCAGCTACAACCAAACCATGGGCGTTTGTGTGGTCTTTTGGAATCCCCTACCCCCGCCGTGCGGAGTGCATGGTTCATTCTCACCTGGTTCTGGATGACTCTGAAGGTGAGGCTTGCCAGCACCAGTGTAAAATTGGCTTATGAAGAGCTGAGTGTTGAGGGCAGACATTGGACAAAGAGAGAGAGAGGGGCGGGGCGGGGGGGGAAGAGAGAGACTATCGGTTAGAACGCTGAAGAACACAGATTATGCTCTTGGAATCCATGCCATGTAATTCCCCAATGGCTTTGAGTTTATGTCTTTATCTTCATTGTGTCTATCAAGGAATATGCATGTGCAAAGGTGTACACACACACATGCACACACACACACACACACACACACACACACTTACTCACACAAATACACCCTGCACTGTCCAATCATGCATAAGCCAGACACATTCTCCACTCAGTTTAATCCTCATTAATTGAACATTTAAGACAGCACTGAAACATTCCTTTTGGGTGTGTGCGCATTATCAGTGCCATGACTACCTTTATTAGGCTAAGCAGATGATATTTGACTTAGCAAGTAGCCCTGCAATGTTATTTTATTTCACTGTCCCTTTATTTCTCCCCTCCCGCATCCATATAACTATGAACGACTTCCTTGCATCCTAACATCGTTTTAGATTACCCCTCATTGTTCTTGCCCCTTCAAAAGCTTATCCTTACTTACACTTTCAAAGTCATAGCCACCTCTAGAGAACTGGTGGTGCTCTGACTGGGTCGTCACCAGCTTCTATTACTGCCTCCCCCATCTGCTCTGCTAATGAGCCCAGGGGCCTGAGGACTCTCCCAAACCTCCAAGTTAATCTAGTGGCTAGCTGATGGCGACAAGGATGCTTTTAACTTTGACTTTCTGGTTTCCTATGATATTCAGTCCAGTAAAGTACGGAAGACCACAGACTCAGAGCCTGCCGCAGTTTCAGTCCCTCTGCTTCTTAAAGATTTGGCTCTTCCATATCATCATACGTGATCCCACACTCCAGTTTGGGTCAAGATTGCTGGTGAGAATTTTGTAGCCTATGAGTAAGTACTTTCATGCCCATGACCTCCATGAACTCATGAGTATTTTGGAATGGGAGAGGCATGTGCGATCGGATGTGTTTTTCAGACTTCAGGACTGATGGCCGAGGGGGACACAAGATGTATTCAGAATGATCAGATCTGTGAGTATTGGACCTGGACTTCAGACACTAAGACTGACTCCATTGCATCATGGCCTCTGGGGAAAGGGCCCATGTCTTGCTACTCTTCATGTTTTCAGGGCCCTTGAATGGTACTCAGATAACTTCAGCTGAGTGCAAGAAATCATGATATTCTGATAACTCAGGCCCTCCTCAGGGTTGTTCCAGAGAGACTTGAAACATATCGAAGCATCCCTTTGAAAGCCATCAAGCCCTGCAGCAAGTACCGGGATTCTTCCATTTTCTCTATCTGGCAATGGAATCTGCCTATGGCATCTTCATCTGTGCAGAAATACACCCTCTGAGGGTAGATTGGTCCCTCACCAGTGGCTTGGTTCCAGAGCAGGCTGGGTCCATTTAATTCAATCATGAAGAGAGAGAGAGTCATGAATTATTTTTTTCCCTAGAATGCTTTCATTTTTTAAATCTCAATTATTTAAAAATTCAGGAGTTCATACTGAGTCCAAGATCGTGCACAGGCTAGGCAAGCATACTGCTGAACACTGTCCCTACCCCTCATCTCAGTTGGTGACCACTCTCTCCCTAGTGTTGTTTATTACCTGTTTGTTGTTTTTGTTGTTGTTGTTGTTGTTTCCATTACTGAGGAAAGGCCCCAGTTTCTGTAGCTTAAAAGGCAGAGTTAGTGCTTACCCACATGTGGGACATGGCTCTATTTAATGAATTATAAGCAACCCCATTAATCAGGCTGTGAGAGATCGCTTATGGCCATCAGGGTTCAGAGAGTTTTTAAAGGAGGAGACTAGACTTCTGGGAGCATCCCATAGACTCCACGCTGAGATGCCCTATCAAAAAAGGCTACAGTTTGTTCAAGGGAGGGGATCTGTGAGGAGAGAGGGAAAGAGAGACTGTGATCAGAATGTATGTTATGAAAGAAATTTATTTTCAATAAAAGTAAAGATCCTAAGAACTTTAAGGTGGGAGGAGGGGGAAGCAAGCAGGCAGGCCGGTAGGTGGGCAGGTGAGGTGGGTGTGGGGAGGCGGGACAAGGCAAGCAGGTGGGCAGGCAGGCAGGCAGGCAGGCAGACAAGCAGGCTGAGCAAGCCACAAGGATAGTAAGTAGCACTTCTCCATGGCTCTGCTTCAGTCTTGCTTCCAGATTTCTGCCTTAACTTCCTGTCATGACAGATTATCAGCTGGAAGTATAAGACAAAATAAACCCTTTCTCCCCCTAGTTGCTTTGGGTCATGGTGTTTTATCATAGCAACAGAAACACTAGCTAAGACATCTGTTCATGCATTTGTTGGGGGGCGAGCAATGCTGTAGCTGGTCTTTGCAACTTTGTGGGTTCTTTTCCCTACCCTTCATCTGGTCCCAGGTCCCCCCCCCCAACACTAGATAGGAGAGAAACAAGGATAGAGGGGAAAGAAGAATTAGAAAAATCCCTGAATCTAATTTTTTCCCTTTTGTTTCTTCTTTGACCACAGCTACTAACAAAGCACAATAAAACTCCCTAAATGACCAACAGTCCCCCATCCTTACCCCACCTCTTGGGGCCCTAGCATTTATATACCCTCTGAAAAGTTCCCAGAGTCCAGACATCACACAGTTGCAGGAACTATCTGCAGATGGCAAAACCACACCCCTGTTAGAGCACTAGGCAAATCACTCAGGTGCTTCAGCAGCCTGAAGCAACCTGAAGCAGTCTGAAGCAGCCTCACATCCCCAAACCTGGGGTTAGAATGAGAACACAGTCTTATAGTAGTTCTGTTTTCTTTTTAAAGAAACTAAAATTGTCACTATAGGGTGTGTCGGTGGGGAGGTCAGAGGACAACTTGCAGGATTCAGCTCTCTTAGCCTCTGAGTCCTGAGGATTAAACTTGGGTTGTCATGCTCAGTGGCAAGCTCTTCTATCTGTTAAGCCTTCTTGCCAGTCCCCCATCCTCTTTCCAGTCTTCTCTGACATGCTTCTGGTCCAGACTCTTATGATGCCATCATATCGTGAATCAGTGCCCCACCCTGGATGCAGATGTCTGTTGCTATCTCACTGCAGTTGGATGTAGTAATTGCCTGGGAGCTCCCAACAAGTGTGTCTTTCTGGCTATTGCCTTGACAGCTAATCAGTAGGATGTAGTCCTGTTGGAAGGCCTTAGAATCACATTTTAAATGCATCTAAAACTAGCACAAAACCTGCTTTTGTATTCGCTTACAATCTAGACATGTGTTACGTCATACCAATCAGGTCGTGCAGTGAGGTATGTTTTCCTGTTAAAAGTAAAATAACAGGTAGTTGGATGTGCTGTACCTGGCATTTATTCTTAGGCCTCATAAAAGCTTATAACTAATCTTCTAAGTTATCATTAGTCTTAAGCTGGATACCCAGCTCTGCAAATTGAATGAACACATCTCACAGGAAGATGAGGCTTGAAGACAGATCTCCAAAGGGGTCAGGGGAGCTGGGGTTGTGCAATCTCGGCTAAGAACTTAGCCATAGTCGGGCACATGCTCAGTGGGGCTACTGGGCAGTGGTGTGCTTTGGGGGGCAGGTCCCTTGTGCTTTCTGAGCCTTAGTTCCTCATTTGCAAAGTGGTAAGAAGAACTCTGTGAGTTTGTGAGGACTTGTGAGCAACAGAGCTCTCCACACACATGCGCTTAAGAAAACCCCACCCAGCCGGGCGGTGGTGGCACAAGCCTTTAATCCCAGCACTCGGGAGGCAGAGGCAGGCAGATTTCTGAGTTTGAGGCCAGCCTGGTCTACAAAGTGAGTTCCAGGACAGCCAGGACTATACAGAGAAACCCTGTCTCAAAAAACCAAAAAAGAAAAAAAAAAAAAAAAAAAAAAAAGAAAACCCCACCCTCTGAACATTCCTTTCCCTTCTAGGCCTATGTAGATCCCTGGTATCTTTGGTTGAATTAACGTATTCCAGAATTTAGCCTGTTGAGCTGTTTCTCCAGGGCCAGAGCTTGGTTATTTTCTGCTTATAGCAAGCAGGAGCAGGAGGGAAGCATCTTGCACACAATAACTCGCCATCTATTATTTACTAAGTGTTCTTTCTCTGGTGGCAGTGTCCAGTGGGCTGGCTGGGCTCTTCCTTTCTGACCCGTCTCTGGCCCATTTTGTTCAGATAATAGCCTCCCTACAAGTGGCTCCCTATCAGTGAGGCTCACCTTTATCAATAATGGGCCCCTGGTTTTCCCTGAAGACGGACCCCACCGTCAGGGTCTTCAGAGAGGCCTTGGACAATGATCATCCTGTATGCTACCATTTCATGGGAATTCACTGTCAGTCTTTCTTACGTGTTATACCGATGCTCACCCTGGAATCCAAGCATTGTGAGGTCAGAAATACAATCCACTTTATCTCCTTTAAATTCCCAATATGAGGTGATAACGTCCTAAAAAATAGACAAAGTTAGTCCTTGACAGTGAGGAGAATCTTTATAAATATAGATGTGAAAAACGCCATAGATAAAGGGTGAGCTGGATCAGTGCATACGAGCCCTGGCTGTGCAAGAATGCAGAGCTGAGTTCAGATCCCAGCACCCGGATAAAAAGCTGTAGTCATCCATGCCTCTAACCCCAGCAATGTGTGGGGCAGAGACAGGAGGATGCCCGCTGCTTACTGGCTGCCAGCCTTGCTCCAGGTTCAGTGAGAGACCGTCTAGAGGCAATAAGACAGCCACAGAGCAGGATAGCTGACATTTCTGTGTGGCCCACATATATGTGCACCTTGGTGTGCACACCCTCCTCAATGGGCACACACACCATACACACATATTTTTACACTTACATGCATACATACATGTTATTGTTTCTGTGGTAAAACACCATGACCAAAAGCAAATATAAAAGTGACCCTAACTAAGACTCCTAGCGATGGGGGATACAGAGCCTGAAATGGCCATCTCCTGTAACCAGGCAAGACTTCCAATAGAGGGATTTGGATAACAACTGAGCCACAATTTTTACTGCCTTGACCCACAATTTGTACTGAATACATGATGTGCAGGGGTAAAAGATGGAGTACAATTTGAGAGAAGGACCAACCAATGACTGGTCCCATTTGAGACCCATACCATGAGAGAAGCCCACTCCTGACACTGTTAATAATCTTCTGTTATACTTACATACAAGAGCCTAGCATAACTTGTCATTGGAGAAGCTTCATCCAAGTACTGATGGAAACGGATGCCGAGATCCACAGCCAAACATTAGGCAGAGCTTAGGGATCCTGTGGAATAGGGGGAGGAAGGATTGAAGGGACCAGAGGGGTCAAGGACATCACAAAAAAAAAAACTTACAGAATAATCTAATCTGGCCCCAAAGGGGTTCACAGAGACTGAAGTACCAACCAGAGAGATCATTCAGGGAACTGACCTAGGCCCTTTGCACATATGTAACAGTTGGGTCTTCATATAGAATTCCTAACAGTAGGCACAGGGGCTGTCTCTGACTCTGTTGTCTGTCTTTGGATCCCTTTCCCCTATGTGGTTTGTCTTTTCTAGTCTCAATCGAAGATGCATCTAGTCTTACTGCAATGTGGTACTCCAAGACTGGTTGATATTCATGAGAGGCCTCCTCTTTTCTGAGAAGGTAGGGAGGAGAGGTGGTTATGGGGAGAGAGGGAGGGACTGAGAGAGGAACCCACAATCCAGATAAGTAACTTAATTAATAAAATATTCCTTTTAAAAAACAATTTGAAGAGGGCAGGATTTATGTCTCTTACACTTCATAGTCCATCATTGAAGGCAGTCAGAGCAGGAACTCCAACGGGGAGGAACCTGGGGGCAGGAGCTGATGTGGAGACTATGGCGGGTGCTGTTTATCAGCTTGCTCCTTAGGGCTTGCTCAGCCTTCTTTCCTATAGAGCCCAGGACCACCAGCCCAGGGTGGGACTACCACACCAATCACTAATTAAGATAAATGACCTTGCCTATGTATAACTCCACTTTTATGGAGGTGTTTTCTGACTTGAGGCTTCCCCATCTCTAATAGACTCTAGCTTGTGTCAAGCTGACATAAAACTAGCAAGCACATGTCCGTATGCAGTCACATGTACAATGGAGGTATAAATATGCACTTAGTAAATAGTGGCATGGAATTAGAATTTAGAGATCTCAATGGGGATGAGAACATCTAAAGCTTCCTTAGGGGAGCAAGGGGAGCTGTAAGGAAATAAGGGTTGAAGAGACTGTATTACATCATAGAATAGGCCCCAGCACACAGTAGGCCCATAAATAACATCTCTTAACGACTGTAGCATACTTATTAGCTGCAGATGCTCAAGAGCAGAGAGCTGAAGTGACTGACCCTGGACCACCAAGTTAATAGACAGTAGAGCCGAATCCCTAACCTATTCATCGAGTCCTGTGTTTGTTTTATTTCCAGCTACTCCTCAAATTTCCACCGTATGCTTCTTGAATTGACTGGAATGTATTAGACAGTCCCACAAGAGGAAGTAAAGGAAGCATATTTTTCTATGGGAAACAGCAAATGATCTCAGAAAGTCATTTCATTCGGAAGAGCCAGCTAATCTTCTTCCTCGGAGAGCATAAATGATGCGTTAGACGTGGCTCATCATCAGTGTGGAGATGACTTCCATCTCCTTCTCAAGGCAAAATCAAGGTGGGTGGTGGGCAATATAATTCCCAGTGTCTTCATGTCTCGCAGCATCAGAGGGCTGAAAGAAAATACTACCAACTCCATTTACTAACGGCTTTGATAACTATTCATGTACAATCTGGGGCCCATTGGGTCCTGTAACCCTCTTGAGCCTTGGGTTTTTATTGGCCCTCCCTCTCCTATTTCTTATTTCCTGACGATTTTTAGAGATGCCTGCCTTTTATCACCACAATTGCTGAGAACCCAGCTTTGAGTAGATTTGATGTTGTGAGATGAAGTATAATGCTCTGATGTTGAAATTGTGAGCCACCTTAAGTTAGTTACTAGTTTGTAGGACCCAGCAGATGTTGCTATGATGCCCTTAAAATCTTGACCTATCCCAATGAACAATCTGGGATGTCCAGGACAGTTTGGGAACAGTGGTAGCAGACCAAGACATGCCATGATATTACCTTGTGGTAGAACTGTGTTGAGTAATTGGAGAGGCATGTTAAATTCTGAGACAATGTTTCAAGTTGAAATATTGAAAGCAGACAGGACTCATTTGAAAATGTTGATCAAGGGGTAGGAGGGATAGCTCAGAGGGAGACCTTGCTCTGCACCCAAGTTTGTGCCTCAGAACCCTTATGAAAAACCAAGACATTACGATATGTGCTTGTGACACCGGTGCTGAAGAGAGAGGCACAGATGGACCACTGGGGCTCTCTGGCCATCCAGCATAGCCTCGTGGGGAAGTTCTAGACCAGTTAGAGACTGTCTCTCACAAAGCAAAAAGGATAGGCAACATCAGAGGAACATAGGGCACCTGTGGTGACCTCTGGCCTCCATGTGTATCCACACACATGTACACACCTCGTACACACACTAGTACACATTTACCTGCACAACATTTGCACATACCTATCTGCACACACACTAGCATACACCTACCTGCAAATACACTTGTACACACCTACCTCCACATACACTAGTATACACCTACATGCACACACAATTATATACCCCTACCTGCACACACACACACTAGTACATCTACCTGCACACACACTTGTACACACCTACCTGCACACGCGCACACACACACACACACAAGTACATGCCGACCTGCATACACACTTGTACACACCTATCCGCACACACTTGTATACACCTACCTCCACACACTCTAGTATACACCTACCCATAAACACACTTGTACACACCTACCTGCACACTCACTTGTATACACCTACCTGCACACACATTTGTATACACCTACCTGCACACACATTTGTATACACCTACATGCACACATAATTATATACACCTACCTGCACACACACACTAGAACACTTACCTGCACACACACTTTTACACACCTACCCGTGTACATACACACACACGTTCCCACCTACCTGCATACACACTAGCACATACCTACCTGAATACACACACTTGTACACACCTACCTGCATATATAATAATACACCTCTTTCCACATCACCAGACATCCTCCTCTGATCTTCTATACAGCAACATGTTCAATTCCTCTCCACTTTATCTTCTTGATACGGGGTCTGCCACTCACTGGATCTGAAATTAGCAAACTCCAGTGGTCTCCCCATCTCTGATTCTAACAGTGCTTAGGTTACAGGCTCATGTGACCATGTCTGACTTTTTATGTGGAGGCTGAGGATTTAATTTGGTCCTTATGCTTTTACAGTCAAGAGAGATGGAGAAATTGGTTCCTATGCAATGACTTTTTGCATCTTGGTATCAGTCTTCCAGAGCCATGGCTGCCCTTCATTCTGCAATGCAGTCAAGCTCTTCAGCAAATTAATCTGATAGTTTAAATGGGCCCCTCTACTTTCCAGCTAAAAATATTAAGAAAAACCAGAACATCCAAAGGGGTACAGACATCTGGCTCGTCATTGCAAACCTCCCATCTCCTTTAAGAACCCTCTGATGGCTGTTACCCCAACTTTTACAGAAGTGAGGACTGCAGGCAAGAACAGAGAGTTGCAGTGGCATGTTCTGAGCGGTGCCACATGGTAGACTCTACACCATCTCTGATAGTAAGGATGGCCACTGTTCCTGTACTGAGTAACTGCTGTGCTCTTAGGGTGCTGTACATATTCATCTCTATGATGCTTGGTATGGTTTTCTTCTTGCTTACCTCCAAAGTTCTCTCCTGGATCCCTCTTCTGCTTTAGTAGGCTTTGTGGGATGGAGGCCCCTCTGGCTTGCTTAACACTTTCTAGTCTGAAGATGGCGCAGCCTGTAGACTTCACTGTGTACTGGCTCATTTATATATTAAAACACCTTAGAAATAATGTGTCCAATCCAAGCATGCTGTTCTTTTAGTAGGAGTCTGCTTAAGGATAAAGACTGTATCCTTCCCACTGCACTCTTTACCTAGGGGAGATACAAGTGAATAAAAACCATTCACAGATTTGATCTAATTTTGAATACCACCGTCAGCCTTTGGTGAGATGTTTGCTTCCATCTGAGTGGCTATTTGGTTTTGTGCTTGTTTCGTTCTCCCTGCCTGTCTGCCTGCCTGCCTGCCTGCCTGCCTGCCTCCCTCTCTGCCTGCCTCCCTGCCTGCTTCCCTCCCTCCCTGCCTGCCTGCCTGCCTGCCTGCCTGCCTGCCTGCCTGCCTGCCTATCTGGTACTAAGAACATCATTCATTTCAGGCTTCTCTGATTGTGCTTGTGCATCAGCTGCAGATGGCCCCCGAAGAGCCAGAGCCACTGAGTGCCACTGCCTGCTCCTCCTAGCAGACGCAGAAAGCCCTCGGGGGACAGGGGATTGTCTTAGGTCTGAGGCTGAGGTGTCTTGCAACTTTACATAACTCATCTCCTTGCTGGAGGAAGAATAGGCGCTTCAGTTCAATCTCTAACATTGCACATCCACTGTATCCTTCAGGATGAACACAGTTCTGCCCGTGTTTAAAGCCCATCTCACATTTCTTATGTAACCTTTAAGTCAAATTCATATGACTTGTGACCTGTATTCATAAAACAACTTTATTTTTGCCATTTAGTCTCTCTTTAAGACTTCTTTGTGAATCAAATTATTTCCCTCCTGTGGATAAACACAGTCAGAGGCCAAGACATCTCTGGACCCTCTTAGGTGTCAAAAAAGTCCCAATAGCAGTTAATTGAAAGTTGTGAGCCAGGAGTGGTGGTGCGTGCCTGTAATTCCAGCTATTGAGAAGTAGATGCAGAAGAATCAGAAGAAGTTCAAGGACATCCTTTGCTACATAGTGAGTGCAAGACAAGCCTGGGCCATATGAGACCCCTCCCCCTCTAGCCCCCTTAAAAGAATCAAACCCAAAGAAAACAGGAAATAAGCAAACAAAAATGTGTGACTTCTCTCTGACCTTGAACCTGTTGAAGACAGGAAGTGTACAGAGGGGAAAGAAACGTATCATTAGTCAGGGCTCTCTAGAGGAACAGAACTGACTCTCTCTCTCTCTCTCTCTCTCTCTCTCTCTCTCTCTGTGTGTGTGTATGTGTGTGTGTGTGTGTGTGTGTGTGAAGGGATTTATTAGAAAGACTTACAGACTATGGTCCAGCTAGTCTGGTAATGGCTTTCTACTGATTGGAAGTCTAAGAATCCAGTAGTTGTTCAGTCCACAAGGTTGGATATCCCAGCTGGTCTTCAGGATGAGCTGGAATCCTGAAGAAGTAGTCTCTAACGCCAGTGAAGGAATGGCCTCAGGGGTGGAGGAGTGCAACTGGGGAGAACAGATCTAGAACAAGAGTGTGGTCAAGACGCATCCGAAACTATGAAAATCTTCTCTTGAGACCAGAATCTCATCTGGAGACCAGCAGGAGTAAGGACCACTCCCTCCCAATTCTGCCTGCCCAATGACCCCCTACCTCTGTCCTTCTTGGGAGAGTCAAGTAGCCTCTAGACCAAATTACAGGTGGAAGCACCTGGAATCCATTTACAGGCAAAATAAAGCATTCCTGGCACCTCAGCCTGAGCCAACAATGTATACTCTCTCCTACCCAATCCTACCACTCCTCAAAGTTTATATAGCCCTTCTTACCCCTGAATAGAAAGAGCTGTTATTTTATGGAGTATTGTCTAAGAAGAGCTGTTTCATTTTCCCACCATAAAGAACACTGAAAACCTTCTTGGAAAAGGAGTTCTCCTCAAAGGCCTGTTCTTTTGTCTGGAGGGTTCAAGGATGTCAGTTCTCAGCCATGTCTGAGGAAATCTTCCCTAGTGGCTCCCTTCTGACCCTGAACATGCTCAGTATGTGCAAAGAGCCTGCGAGAGATGTCTGCCTTGTTTCTTTGAACAAATATTGGTCTGCTTCATCTGTTGGAATTTGCTATTCCATGTGCCAAGCCCCAGTGACCACTTTAACATCATGTTGAGAATTCATTTGTGCACTCAGTCGGCATCAGGCTCCTGGTAGTGAGGCACTGTCAAGTGCATATCTAAGACTAGGCACATATGTATTTTAACAGCCATATTAAGCAGTAGAAAATTGAAGATTGGTTTTTAATAACAAAACGTCCAACCTAGCATATCTAAAACTTCGTCATTTCAGTGTGAAATCAATATTTTTTAAATTAGCAAAGAGGTATTTTTTCATTCTTCTTTTCCTCAAAGTCTTTATGACCCAAGTTCACATCTATCCCACCTTCTAGTTAGGAGCAGACACAAGTCAAGAACTCAGTGGCCATAGGAGGCCATAGATGGCCACCAGTGTCAGCTGTGCTGGGCACGCTGTTCACAGGGCATAAGCTCCACAGACAGAGTTGATGTCTGTCTTGATGGCTCCTTATCAGTGGTTGGTATACAGGAGGCATTTTACATGTGCAACCTTGAATTGAGATGCAATAGAAAGAATAAAGGAACCTTTGGGGGGGGGTGTTGCAGAATGACTTCGCATAACACTCAGAAACGAAACCACCCAGTTCTGCACATGGCTTGCCAGTACGGTTTGTAATTCATTTCTTCCACAGGCATCCAAAGTTCCTGAAGACAGAGGCTTTTCTGTCTTAACTCTCTTTCACACCCCCGCAGTTACCCCTGGTCCCTGGCATTTCCGTGTGCCACTTCATGCAGCCAACAAGTATTTATGCGGTGTTCGTCTCAGACCAGTTACTATTTTAAGTGCAGGGATGGAAATAATGCAGTCTGTGTTGATGGAGCCCACAGGGCGAAAAGAAGCTAACGAAGGTCTGTGAGGGAAATAAATTGGGTGACATGATAGGGTGTGACAGGGGATAGGAGCACTGGGTACTGGAGGAAAAGGGGCCAGTTCTGCAAAGAGCCATCTCCTTATATCTCATCACAGTCCTCCTGCCCTCTCTGCTGAAGCCTTACTGACCTCTCTCTTCTAGACAAACTCAATCTCAGCTCTGCCCTTAACTTCCTGCTTCTGCTGTGTCCTGCTCTCTCTTTGGTCCGCCTGTCACTTTTATCTTCCCGTGTTTCAGCTTCTGGGCTGTCTTCTCAAAAGAGCCATCCCTGACAACCTTGTCCAGCGCCACGCCCCACCCCTCCCCCGCTATAACTCTGTTGACAACATGCACAACACCATCTATGACCGTGTGCATACCGGAAGTAAACTCTTGGTGAAGCCCTCTTGGCAGTTGTAATATTTTAGTGCCTAGAATATTCCTTTGGTGACTAATATTTAGCCAATAATCACTGATCATTAGCTATGTGGGTTTTTTTTCTTTTTTTTTTTCTTTTTTCTTTTTTTCCCGAATGAGTAAAGAAAGATCACTAGTAAAAATCTTTGGGAGGTGTTTTAAGGGCTGATTTAAATACTTGTAAACGAACTCTGGGAAGAACACCACTTTATTTTCTGTCTCCGAAAAGGAAGACGGGCTAATCCATCTAAAAGTTACTCTTTGGGGATGCTATGGGCATCCAGTGTCCTAGGAATTGCTTCCAGTTCCTTCAGCACTTAACTGAAGAGCATTTCTGGACCCCTGGAGGAAGTCAAAGGACCACAGGCTAAACATTCCTGTGGAAATGGGGATCCCGATTGAATCACCAAGAGGCAGGTGATCGCGGAGATCATGTGTGAAGTGGCTTTGAAGACCCAGGAAAGGTCTGGCTAAGGAAGGCGTTGGGATGGGAGAGAAGCTTGTGGTTCAGGAAACTGTAAAGGAAATCTGTTGGTTCATTACCTGGCGGTTGCTAGGGACGCCCGCCTCCTCCAATCATCGTTCCTCTTACTAGAGTGTGAGCCACACTCTGCGGTTGCTGTGGCAACAGATGGTAACAAGATGGACTCGGCAGTGCAGCAAAAAGTGGCGCGCAAAAAGTGCAGAGACTGTGAGTTGAAACCCAGTTTCGTCAGGGAGCGCGGTGTGGAGTTTGCCCTGGGATTCTGAGTGTACAGAGGTTACCGGATCTCTCAATGGTCTCGGGGTGAAAGAGTGAGCTTATGGGGACTGATGAGATGGCCCCTACTGTTCACCCCACTGAATTTAGGGGATCTTGGATTTCTGTACTTGGGATTCCCGCCTAAAAGCTCGCTTCTCACTTCAGCTTTGGGCAAATCGCTTTCAGTCTTCCCTAGGAAAATGGATGGCAGGTCCCATGCCCTTTCTTCAGCTGTTCCTGCCCCGTTGTCAAAATGACCCTGAAGATCAAATGTGTGGCTAATTATATATATAAAAATTCCCAAACGTGCTCTTATGCGACCCTGAAGCAAGACCCTGCAACAGTTAACCGCCCCTGTGCCTCTCTGTGAGTGTGCGCAGTTAGGGCTCAGAGAGTGCCCCAGGATTGGAGCTGGGGATCAGCGCTGTGTAGGTCTGTGCTGTCCTCGGGGCCCTTGGGTTCTGTGTGTGCTTGAATTTCTGGAATCCTGACTCTGCTTGGGGTTGTTTCGTTTTTTATTTCGGAACATTACAGGCGCCCGAGTGTTAATTAGACCATTGTGTTTTAGCTCTTATCTTTACTTAAAGCAATTTGGGCCCCACTTCATGTCTAGTACCACCTGGAGCTTGTCTGGAAGATTGTAGAACAAGAGTTCTATTTTAAATGAACATAAACAGTGGAGTCATGGGCGTCCGTGTTAGAACTCAGACCTTAATTAAGATCAAATTCGAAACTAGTTTAAAAAAAAAATCCAAACTCATGCAGGATAATGAGTTAAAAAAACAACAACAACAACAACAAAAAAAACCCCAGACAGTCACAGAAACACCAAAAAGCTTTCAATATGGGACTCCTTAAGGACATTTTATAAAATGCATTAGACATTTTCCCAGTCATCCTCAGAAATCACTAGAGGGTATATGCGCCCACCCACTGAGTCATTGTTCTTCTGTGTTTTGGGGATCCCAAGTTCACACCAGTTTCTTCCTGGAGGGCATCGATCATGTGGGGAATCACACCTTACTTGGCTGGGGGCTGGGAGGTTCCCTTCTTACCATCACACACTCACACCCCTGTGATTTCTACAGTTTGCACAGCTGTCCCTGCACTAATATTCTCCAGCACAATTGGGACCATTGATCTTGCTTTCGGGCCCAGGCTCACGCATTAGTGGGCCTGCAACGACAACCATCCAACTATTTTTAAAGTTACCTGTTTCGTTTTCCGACACTCCTGAGTATAGTGAGCTTCATTGTCTCAGTTTGTGCGGCTTGCCCTGGATACTGGTGAATGCTTGAAATGCCCGTTCTTTAAAACTTTTATTATCCTGATGGGAAAAGAATGGCGATCACTTTATTTGTGTTTCCCTGATTGCTAGTCCGATAGAGTAGTCTCTGATTGTTCATTATTGACAACGGCTCTAATGTGAATCCGCTGCCTTTTAAAATGCAGATGCCCTTTTTCATATTGATTTCTAGATATCCATTTAGTTCTAGTGTCAACTTGACACAGCCTAGAATCACCTAAGAAGAGAGTCTCACGATTGGCTTGTGGGAATATCTGTGGGGAATCATCTTGAGCCCACTGTGGGCAGCACCATTCCCTTGGCAGGGGGTCCTGGGCTGTATAAGAAAGCTAGCTAGGCATGAACCTGCCAGTGAGCCAGCAAGCAATGTTCTTGTATGGATTCTCCTTCAATTATCCGTCTGACTTCTCTCAGCGATGGGCTATAACCTATAAACTGAAATGAAACCCTCCCCCTGTAAGTTGCTTTTGGTCATGGTATTGTCAAAGCATCAGAAAAAGAAAATGGTGCACTGGGGCCATTGTCCATACGCAGGATACTAATTCACTGTATGTTGCATTGAGATAAAATTAGTATTTCCTCCCTGTACATTGATCATAGCTAGCTTCAGCTGTCAATTTGACACAGATCTTCATTTATCTGGGAAGAGGGAACCTCAGCAGAAGAATTGCCTTGATCAGATTGGCCTGTGGGGCATTTTCTTAATCACAAATTGATGTGGGTGGGGCCTAATCCCCATGTGGGCAGTGCTATCCCTAATAGTCATGCAGGCCCTGGCTGTAAAGAAAGCTAGCTGAGCAAGCCAGTTGACAGCTTTCTCTGTGGTTCCTCTTTTCAGTCCCTACCCAGTATTCCTTGATGACAGACTTTAGCCTATAGGCCAAATACACCTTTTGTGTCCCCGAAGTTCCTTTGGGTGATAATATTTTATCACAGCCACAGAAATCATGCTAGGACACTCTTCTTGCTCTTGTTTTTCCAGGAAGCTGTGTTTGACATAAATAACCCATAAATGATAACTGTTCTTTGTGGGCCTATAAAACACTAGTAATTATGTCACACATTTTTAAAACCAGGTTTATTGACACGTAGCTTGTACTCTTAAAACGTCTTCCATTTGTCTGTACAATTCCATAAGCTGGCTTCAAAAAGATAAGGTCCGTGTGACAACTCAACCCACCACAGTAAGTATATATAATTATTTTTAGTAGCTCAGACAGTTCTCTTGCTTCTTGTTCTAGTTGGCCCTCTTTGTGACAATGATCTGATTTCTGATTCTGTACTCTCCAAATAATGGAATCATAAAATATGTAAAACCTTCTGTCTGACTTGCTTCATTTAGCTCACTGTGTCTGAGGTTTACCCGCGTTGTTGTAACAGTAGGCTATTCCTTTTTATTGCTGAATACTGCTCTGTTGAATTGGATATACCAGCAGATGATGGGCATTTGGTTTGCTCCAGGTATCTGACCATTATGATTACTCACTTACGTGAGTCTGTCACAATCAGTCATCCATGGGTCTCTGGGTTGCTGCATATTATTAATGTTTTAGTAAATAATTGGAGGGTTTCTGGGTTATACTGTAAATATGTCAATTTTACAAGGTTTCTAGCCATGTGGCTCTTAAAGTGAACATACTGTTTTGCATTTACACCAGTATAGAGTTTGAGGTTCATGTGTTCTACAGCCTTGAGGGCCGGGATGATTTGGTTACTTTCAGCCATCCCTGCAGGTGGGATATGCATGCACAGCATGTGCGTGGAGGCCAGACAAGAGCTTTCAGGAGTCACTTCTGGTCTTCTGCCTTGGCTTCTGGTCACTAAACCCAGATACTCAGGCTCCCATGGCTCTACCTGGCTGATCCATCTCATCAATTTTCCTGTTCTAGTTTCAGTTGGCATTCTTCGAGGTCCACGACACTGAACAACATACACTTACCTGCTGTTAAACCACTGATAAAGATGTTCACTGACCTCCTTTGGTTCATATGATTAGCCCACATTTTATTTACTTTCTTTTTTAATAGACTCGTAAGAATATGATTTTATGTATTGATATATGTAAATAGGATTTTGGTTCAGAATTTTTCTAGACTCTGTGTGTGTGTGTGTGTGTGTGATTGTGTATCCAACCAACTCCCAGGATGAACCTAAACTAATACAGCCAGGGAAGGGGTGTTCAGACCAATCACAGCCATCTCTTTGAACCATTGGTTTATTTTATCAACCACACTTATATCAACTACCAGCCTTGCTTTTTAGCACCAACCATAAAAAGTCTTAGGTTTGGGACCAACAGCGGCCTTATCTCTTAGCAACCTGACATGATAGCCCTCACGATAGGAAGTGCTCCTCACCCAGGCAAGGCTGAAATGGTTCCAGGGCCATTCTTGTGTCATAGTCAAGAGCCCTGTAGGAAGGGTTTCCAACAGCCCTGCCTGGGTCTGTGTCCTCAGGAGCCAGGATCATGCACTGCAGTCATTTCTATGGTTATCTCAAGGCAGGCATGATGTGCTCCATATGGCTGGGGATGGGACAGGGAAGTTTGGCTGGCTGGTGGACTGAAGGCTCCTTTACTCAAAGTAGGCCAGGCACAGAGAGAGAGAAGGAGGGGAAGGAGGAGTAAGAGGGGGAGAGGGAGTAAGAGGGAGACAGAGAGAGAGAGAGACAGAGAGAGAGAGAGACAGAGACAGAGACAGAGACAGAGAGACAGAGAGACAGAGAGAAACAGAGAGACTTTGTTGGAGGAGGCAATATTGCCAAGATGTTAGCTCTTCCCAATCTATTTGAGACAGATGGGGTTGGGGGGCATTATCAAATGGTAGGTTCCTTAAACTCAGGTTTGTAAGCACTTCTGGTGTTTATTTTCCTGTAAATAAGCAAAAACACTAGGGCTTGAAGCCACTGGGTGCCCCCTCTCTCTCTCCTCTCTCTGTCTCTTTCTCTCTTTCCCCTCCTGCTCCTCCGTGTGAGTGTGTGTGATGACAGGAGTCAGTTCTTTCCTTCTACCATGTGAGTCCTGGGAATCGAACTCAGGTCATCAGACTTGGTGGCAAGCTCCTTTACCTATTGAGCCATCTCACTGGCCTTTGATAATTTAAGATGTCCAGTTTCTAATTTTTCATGGCTGGTTATCAACTTGGTGCTTTAAACTTTGTTAACTCAGAGTTAGTAGATTTGGAGATAGAATAATTTCTTTTAAAAATATTTACATAATGGTGTAGAAGAGTGAGAGGCTTTTGGTCCACCGCATTGGGTGCTCTTCAGGGTTGATACTGTCACAAAGCAAGTGTCTCCAAATGGACAGCCATCAATCATGAACTGTAACCCTAAGCTTTAATCATGGAATGTCTTTAAATCACTGTTATAGTAGACCCAGATCCTGCAGAACGGTACCTAGTGCTCTTAGCCTTCTCTCCTACCCTAGACTGGGCCATCTCTCCTGCCCTAGGCTGGGCCATTTCTCCTGCCCTAGGCTGGGCCTTCTCTCCTGCCCTGGACTTACTTTTATATTTAACAACTTCCACACTCTTGTTCCTTTTTGTATCTTTCCACCTGGAGCTATACCATTTCCCCTCCCCCCACCCCACCTTTTTTTCTACCTGCAATACACCTTTAGGAACAGCTTCAAGTACGCTAACTGTATTATCCTGTAGTCTTCAGTTTTCCTGTGGGACACCTAGATGGACCCTCCTTGAAATTCCTGGGGCTTACTGGATCCCTCCCCCCCTTTCTCATTTTATTTATCATGTGTACTTCTCACAATTCTTTTAGCAGGATCCTGTCCTTGGGGTGATGTCCTGTGCTGGTTTGGGAAGCTAGATGCATGTCGAGGAGTTACCGTAAAATACATTTCTCTATGACTGATTGCCACCGGTTTGTATGTTTGTCTTATCTTCAAATACCACTTCTGCCTCGGCCTCTCTCCTTTCCTCTCCAGAATGTCAATGGCATGTCTGAGGCCTTTCTGAAGTCACCTACACATCTCTTAAGCATCATTCTTTTATTTTAATCATTAAAATTTTTCTTTAGTTTTGAGAATTTTATACATGTATACAATAAATTATATGGTCATATATATGAGTTCCCCATCTCCTCCTGCAGCTTGCTTATCTATCTATCTATCTATCTATCTATCTATCTATCTATCTATCTTGATAACCCACTAGATAGTGCTGCCCATAAGTGCAGGGGCGTGGGGTCACCCACTGGAGCACATGCCTCTGTGCTTTAACAACTGATTTTCAGCTTGAGATTCAGACAGAATTTCCAACAATTCCTGGAATGGCCCTAAATCTATGTTGAGCTCCATATTTGTACAAAGGGTCTTTTTCTTAGCATTGGCACCTAGGAAACGAGGCCATCAATCAGCCTTGAGCACCTCTGCATGCCTTCCCGCTCTGGAAATAAAAAACCACACCCACTGCATTGCCACCAACACTGCTTTCGCCTTTAATAAATGGTAAAGCTAGATGCATGTCAAGGAGTTATTGTGAAGCAAGTTTCCTTACAATTCATTATCAGCCATCTGTGTGTTTATCTCTTGTACCCACATGCATACGATTGTGTGGAAATTTCCCTGGTGAAAAGGGTTTGCGAGTGGAAAATGTTTAAGGATCCCTTTTCTGTACCACATGGTAGGACAGAGCTCTACATCTTTAAAAACAGGAGTCCTCGGGCTGGGTGTGGGAGATTGTGATGGTTTGTATATCCTTGGACCAGGGAGTGGCACCATCTGAAGGTGTGGCCTTGTTGGAATAGGTGTGACCTGGTTGGAATGGGTGTGTCACTGTGGGTGTGGGTATAAGATCCTCACCCTAGTTGCCTGGAAGTCGGTCTTCCACTAGCAGCCTTTGGATGAAGACATAGAACTCTCAGCTTCTCCTGTGCCATGCCTGCCTGGATACTGCCATGCTCTCACCTTGATGATAATGGACTGAACCTATGAACCTGTAAGCCAGCCCCAATTAAATGTTTTTTTATAAGACTTGCCTTGGTCATAGTGTCTGTTCACAGCAGTAAAACCCTAACTAATACAGAAATGTACTTGTGAACTCAGCCCTTGGGAGGGCTAAGCAGGATCAAAAGCTCCTGGGGAGAATGGGATACCTATGGAAAGGTGTCCAACCAAATAAAGAAGAGACCCTGATTATGTGTGCGTACCCTTGGAGGCCAGAGTTAGAACAGGAGTCACAGTGGTTGTAAGCCACCTGACGTGGGTGCTGGGAACCGAACTCCAGTCCTTTGCAAGAGCAAAAAACATCCTAACTGCTAATTGCTCTCCAGGCCATGTGTTTGTGTTTAAAGTGCCACTGCTGGTAAATACATACCAAATGCATTCATTAAAACATTTATTTATTAATGTATGAGTACTCTATTTGCATGTATGCCTGTGTACCAGAAGAGGGCATCAGATCCCATTATAGATGGTCATGAGCCACCGTGTGGGGCACAATGGATAGCACATTGGACTTCTAGACATTCTTATTGTGGTTAGGACTTCTTTCTTGTTGTTTGGGTTTTGATTATGATTTGTTTAATTTTAACCTGCAGGACTCCCTTTCTGTGCTGAGTTTCACTGGCTCGTCTCAGGGCATGGTAGCTCTCTTCATGAACTGTTCATGTTGACAGCAAGCCACTTCATTTCCACAGAAAAAGTATTTATGGGAGTTCTTTGGTGACTGAGATAGGGCAGATGTCCAGAGGGATTTGCATCTGTCTGTGCTTGGCACCTGGAGGAATGACCTGTCCAGATTCCCTGTAAAGAAAGCAAGAAAGCAAGGAAGGAAGGAAGGAAGGAAGGAAGGAAAGAGAGAAAGAGAGAGAGAAAGAGAGAAAGAGAGAAAAAAAGAAAGAAAGAAAGAAAGAAAGAAAGAAAGAAAGAAAGAAAGAAAGGAAGGAAGGGAGGAAGGAAGAGAGAGACCCGGATACAGGTGGTATGATTTGCTGGTGACTCCAGTGTCCCAGGCACATTTATTTTTCAACCTCTCTCCTCTCATCGGTGCCACTGAGATGTCATTTGTGTTCAGTTGTGGATGGTAAGGCAGAACAGGTTGACTCTTGTCCTAGTCCACCTTTGAGGCGAGCTCTCCTGTCAGTCTGCATGCTTTGGATGGGACTCAGCCTTAAAGCCTTCCCTGAGCCCTGCAAGGCAGCCACCAACAGAGCTCAGTGTCCCCGTGTCTAACATATGATCCCGTAGCAGTATCTGCAAGGCCTCCTTACCTGTAGTGCGTTAGTTACATGGTGGCCTGGTTTATTCCTTGTGGGTTTTTTTTTTCCTCTCTGACACTCGAGGGAGGATTAAAAAGGTCTTGCTTTGTTTCTACCTGAGACAAGTAATCCTGCTATCCCAGAACTAACTCTGTACTGAGCCTAACCCTTGAACTCTTCATCTTTCTTGTCCACACCTCCTGAATGTAGGCATCCTGGCATCCTTCAATAAGCTAGGCTAGCATTCAAAAGAATGTTTTATTTTAATTTTTTTGTAGTTTGTGTGTATGTGAGTGGGTCTTTTCCTGCGTGTATATCAGTATACCATGCACAATGCTTAATGCTTGTGGAGGTCAGGGGAGAGATGTTGGATGCCCTGGAACTGGAGTTACTGATGGTTGGGAGCTGCCATGAGCGTTAGGCTTAGCATTACCTTTGTCTTTTAGCACTGTAGCTTAAATGTTTTGTGAAAAAATGCTACAGAAACATAAAACATGAAAGACTTCCCCCTCCAGCTCTCAAGCCCAGCCCCTGGGAGTAACCAATCGGGAGTCTTGTATGACTTATTGAAAGCATCTGAGTAAGAGTTGTTTGTTTGTTTGTTTTTTGAGACAGGGTCCTTCTGTGTAGCCCCAGCTGACCTTGAACTCAGAAAGGAGACCAGAATAACCTGCACTCACAGCGGGTCACATGCCTCCGCCTCCCGTGTGCTGTATTAACAAATGTGAGATGGACTCTCTAGTTTCAGAGCCCGTCTCACATTTGGATGCATTGAGCATTTTCACGTGCAATGAAGCTGGAAACACGAAGGGTTTCCAAATGCCAGCTGGGAAATAGACGTGCGTACACAGGGAGCTGTTTTCTGCGCGTGTAAAATGGGTATACTCTCTCCACTGTCACACTTAGCAGCCTGAACACAAAAAGCTTGCCCGAAAAGCTCTTCAAACAGCGGTGCTTGGAGGGTACACAGTGTGGACAGTCTTACATCATTGTTTGGTGACGTTAGAGTAGTATCTCTGGTTGTGTGAGAACGGTCCACGCACTCATCAGCAGGAAGAAGTAATGTCACTGAACACTCTGTTAGCGTCATGGGCACCACGCAAAATATGAAAACTTTCCTTTCGCTTGAAAGCAGCCCTCATGGCTGGTTAGCTTTTGAGGGGATGTTTTAATTGGTCCACATTTGGGAATGTTTAGGGACTCTTTATATGGATTCTAGCTTCACATGCCTCTTTAAGGGGGTTAGCGTCCCTAGCCTCCTTCATCGGATTCTCACTGGAGCTTGGACCACCGAGGTTAAAGATCATCGCTTTCCCTACTCTGGAATGCAGCGGACCATAACCCACCCCATCAGCCACATCACCGTCACCAAAAGTGAAGGAGTGATGGCTGTTTCCTGGGAGCAAACTCTTCCTCTGCTTCCTCATTAGCCTCAGCATCCAGCTCTTCATAGAGATGGGGTTTGAAATGAGGCAGGAGGAATTGTAGGATCATGGCGGGGAGATTTCAGGTTGCACAGAGGAGGAGACGGAAGGAATTGATCTGGTGCAGGACTCCGCTGGTTTAATTTGAAAAACCAAACCGTGCAGCCCTTTCATTTCTTTGAGGATTTAGGTTCTTTAGTCCTTTGATTTTTTTTTTTTAAGGCTCATATTTATCGCTGAAGATAGTGGGAAAGGGAAGTGGACTTGAAAGTGCTCTGCTCTGATTAAAAAGCTTGTGGGGAAGTCTGTGATATTATTCACGTGGTGGTCTTCAGCTTAAATCCATTACCAAAGGGGCCACTGGGTTGTGTGTGAGGAAAAAAAAAAAAAAAGAAAGAAATCTGTGTGAAATGACTGGAGAAATCTCTTGCGATGTCACCCGCAGATCATAAACCCTGACATTTTTCTTTGAAAGCGGTTTTAATTAGAATCTAAAACGTCCTGGGTAGAAGAAGACAGGACGGTGATCTGACTCTGTTGGCATCTTGTGTTTATTTGCTTAATCTGATATCCTGGGCACCTTTGCCTGGTTCCAAGTTTAGTGCCATGTTGATGATGATGCTACCTCCTTCCCTCTTCCTCCTCCTCCTCATTATTATTATTATTAATAAAAAACCACCTAAATTTTCGGCAGTGGCGTGAAAAAAAAATCTCTAATTAAAATAAACGTCAAGGTTAAGCTGTTTTCACACCTGAAAACAATTCCCAGCATTCATAGCTTTTAAAATAATGACAGCAAGACAAACATGACAACCAATACCAGGAAAGCAGAAGTCGGCATTTGTGAACGCCAAAGACAAGTCTCACTGCACTATGGAATGCGCCCTGTAGTTAATTATGGGTGGCGCGTGTCTTGGGAAGCTGCCAGGATTTGGTGGGAAGTGGAAAGAAGGGGCTCCCACCCGCCTCATCGCTCCTCTAATCCCCTTTACTCTCAGGGAATTCAGCTTTAATAAAAAGGAATAACCAGAGGATGTAATCGAAGAACACTAATTAATAATTTGAGCTCTTCCTGAATGAGGTTCTGCAATAAATTGTAGGCTGTCAGTTGCTAAACCATGAAATGTTGCCGAGAGAGAAGGGGCGCCACGCTCTTCCACAATGTGGCTCGTTACGTTGGAACTGTTGGTGACAGGGAACTTGGTGTTGGCTAATCACTTGTGTTTTTACAAAGCTGTTTGTCATCACAATTAAACAGATGGTTTTGAAAAAGCTAGTGTGTCCTTGATAATTAAAACCACAGCAAGCCGCTTCTTCCTCCCCCTAATATACAATTACACTGAATAGAATCACATCACCCAGGGCTTCTTCAGAAGAAAGGGTCTTCATGGGCACAAGATTAGTGCTCTATCCCAAGTCCTGGCATCTTGACCTCTTACAGCTCTTTGCAGCTGGCAGAGAGGGCTTTCAAGCAAACATGGGTCACCCCCCTCCTCTGCTTTCTCCTCAGATCTTATCCCTGCCATGCATGGATTCATGACTATATTTCAAAATGGAAACTTAGGAAGTCTCACAACCATTGAGTGCATTGTGTTTATGACAGCTGAACTCTGGGAGCTCCGCCAGTACGTGACTTACATGGAAGTCCTCAGGGGTATGGGAAAAGCCGTCCCCCTGTTTTTCTTACTTAGAAAACTAATATGGATGTCTCTTTGCTTTAAAGGGGGTAGGGGAAGGGAAACCTTTCATTTCTCAGTGTGTTATTTTTTCATTACTATAACTAATGCTTGGGGTAAATCATCTTAAAATGTAGAAAGGTTCATTGTTGTTGTTGTTATTATTGTTGTTTTTGACCTATGGTTTTGGAGGTTTCAGTCCATGACAGAACCATGACTTGTTGCTTTGGTCTTCAGTGGTACAGCTCAGGAATGTGTGATGAAATTCTCACCTTATTTATTGAACCCTACCACAATTAATTAGGGTTTTTTTTTTCCAGAAAAGATTCCTCACCCCCAAAAAGTATTTAAGCAGTTGAGATGTGGCCCCTGGTCCCTCCCTTGAACTCGACCTTGGCAATGTGAACCACAAAGCCCTGCAGTTGGAGGCTGCCAGGGTCTATTCACAGATGAAATTTTGGAAATGTGTTTTGTTTGCCTGTGCATAAACACGCCCAAGCATACTATCGATACTTTTAGGTACAGGCTTTTGTGCCTACTGGTAAGCAGTCATTTGCCAGGGCAATTAACCATCTGCACTTTATTATCAGGGTGCAGCTGGCTAATGATGCTCAGTGCCACGGGGCAGGTTCAGCTTCTCATCTGCACAGGAACTGTATTCACAGCAAAGGACACTGACCTTTAACAATGAATCTTTAAATTTAACCAGGTCCCCCAGAGATCACCACACACAAGGTGTCATTGTGTTTCCATCTGAGGTGAGATTCAAATGTGGGCCGTGGGATTCTGGTTTTGGGTAGAGCGGTTAACACAGAACAGTAGGAGAGGTCAGCAGTTATCAGCCAAGAACAAAGGAGAACCCTGCTGCTCAGTCTACCTTATGGGGTCTCGCTTTGGAGAGTAGTTATAGGTGTGGGTAGCCCTGGACTTGTTTGAGGGCAACCTGGAGCAACACTTAAAATGGGGTCAGTTTGTGTGTCCCACCAAGTTCTATGGCACTTGCGGGAACCTTTGTCCGTTATTCTTGTGACTTATTAAGATTGAAGGGTTAACAGCCGAATATTGGCAAGGAGAACTCTCAGGTTTATCACAGATCAAATTAACAGCCAGCGCTGATCCATGGATAGCAAGTGTCATTTAACTGGAGACTTACAAGAATCTGTCAATTGAACCCACTGCATCATTTAATCTGTAAGCCTTCACTGTGATTCTGGGGCATTTCTGCCCCAGTGTGCTCTTGGGGGAAAAGATCTTACCTGCCCATGGAGTCTGGACTCCAGTTCTTCCGAAACTAGCATACCTATTTGAAATATTTCCACCAGGGACCCACTTTAGACCCTAATGAATTAGCATCTAGGGTAGGAATTGGGGCTCTTGAAGTAAGGCCACCTTAGGACAAAGTAAGTTACATAATTTCTAGGGTGTGTTCTAAGTTCTGAGAAAGGTTTAATTTTAATATGAATTCTCTTTAGAATTTCAGTTGTGAAATACTACATGTGAGCATATGAATCATTCATAGATACAGACACACGCATGCGTGAATATATGCATATACGTGACATCATGCATAACTTGACAACAGTCAAGAAGGGCTCAAAGGTGCAGCTTTCACCTGGTCCTAAATTAAGTTGATATTATCCCAGAAATATGGTTATTTTTTAAAAAAAATAATTTATTTATTTTAATGTGTACCATGGGCATGCAATTCCCATAGAGGTCCAAAGGCGGGGATGGTATTCCTGTGAGCTGGAGTTGCAGGTGGTTGTAAGATGGCAGATGTGGGTGATGGGAACCAAACTGAGGTCCTCTGGGAAAGCGGCAAGCACCCTGACCACTGTCCTAGTTACTCTTTCATTGCTGTAATAAAAAGCCATGGCTGAGGTAACTAACAGAAGAAAAGTGTTAATTGGGGTTTACAGTTTCAGATGATTAGGGAGTCCATGACAGAGTGGAGCTGTGGTGGCAGGCAGTCGGAAGAGCAGCTGAGAGAGCTCACATCTCACCAGCACTAAGCAGAGAGTGCTAACCAGGAATGGCACAAGTCTTTTGAAAACCTCAAAGCCCACCCCCAGTGACTCACCTCCTCCGTCACGGCCACACCTTCCAATCCTTCCCAAACAATTCTACCAACTGCCGAACACACATTACATCATGAGGGCCTACGAGGACCGCTCTTATCCAAACCACTGCAGTCACTATGTTCGCAGCCATCTCTCCAACGCACGTAGTCCAGAGATATTTCCCTCTCTTTCCCTCAGAGATCACTGCTCTCCTGACCCATATGCCTGCTACTGTTGATCTCTCTTATGACTTTCCTCTTATGTATACAGTTCTTGAGAACAGGGTTCCATTTTCCCTCCCCTTGAGCATTATGTAAACCGGAGTCACGGTGTGTATGTGTATTTTTGGTTGATTCTTCTTTTTTTCAACTTCCTGTAAAATTCCTGCATTTGTTGATCAGCTGCATCTTCTCTATGGATTAATGTGGTCCAGGAGCGCCACACATTGTTCTGTGTTTTGTCATAAAAGAACAGGTTGTTCCCAGTCCATCAGGATAAAAGAAGTACTGCTGCGGGCAGATTTGTTCAGCATCTGTAGCATATACATATATTTCACTGGATTATGGATCAGGGCGAAATCCCTGGGTCATAAAACCCTTAAATTTACTAGGTAATAAAATGCTAGTTTTGGACATTGTCTCGTTCAGGTGCAGTCCCACCAACAAGTATTTAGTACGGTTTACTACAACACAGAGTGGTCAATACTCAACAGTTACCAGTCTCAAATTTTGCCCATCCTGTGGTTGCATTCTACCTTGTGATTCTTATTCACTTTCTCTGGTTGTGTTTCAAAATCATCAGACTCAAATTTTGCTGCCCTAGTAAATATGTAGTGGCATATTATAATTCTAGTTGTATTTTTCTGATGACTGATAAAGTCCATCATGTTTCATATATTTATTGGTCATTTGGATTGGTCTTTTGCCTGCCTTACCCCCTCCTGGATGTATTTTTTAAAATGCTCTTTTATGGGAGCTCTTTAAGCATTCTGGACCTGAGGGAGGTTGTGTTGTTATGTGTTGCAAACACTTCCCATTTGAGGAGGCCTGACTTCCCATCCTTATGCAGAGTCTTTGGTAAGATGGGATTTAACCGAGTGGAAGCCATAGAGCTCTGGGGATGCTCCTCTGTGTTACTGCTGCTTATGATACGTGTTTACAGCTCCTCATAGTTAACGAAGAACTCCTTCCACATCACCTTCCCAACAGTTTCCGTGTGGCCTTTCCCCTTTAATGTTTTGTTCTACCATGAGTTACACATACAGTTTAAGAGGTTGTTGAAACCCTGTCTCAAAAAAAAAAAAAAATATTAGCTTGTGGCTTCCATAAGCTTGCACGAGAGTGTGCACACGCCCACGCCCACACCCACACCCCTGAAATATACATCAATTTCTCAGCTCCATCACGTGTCAGTCACCACCTAGCAAGCTCTGACTCCCTCTTTAACAACTGGTTCTCTATAAAGCTCTGTACAAGGTATGATTCATGCGTTACATTAGTTACCTCTCAGAGCCCACTGGCTTCTCATTCAAATTTATTGCTTAGTTTCCCTTTAAGTCGTGTAAGGAGTCCAGTCATTTTCCCATTGAGACTCCATAAACAGATTTCCATTGGTTTTTGCCTTTGGTGTAACTACAATGTAACACTTCACTGTGCTTTCTGAAAACTGGGGTTTGATTTAAAGGCTCTATCAAATTTCCAGTTGGCCTTTTTTTTTTCCCAGAATAATCTGACATGTTTACCTCCCATCTGCTCACATCATATTAATGATCTTAAGATCGATTATGGGGCTCGAGTGTTACCAGCCTGGTTGTGACGTGTTTCCTTCATGATTTCATCCAATGGCTTTGGCAGAAGGGTTTCCATGAGTCTGGTGGGAGTGTACTGTGATACCAGTTCTTGGGCATTTCACTAGAATTTTCTATATAAAATGACTTTTTTTTTCTCATTTACTATGTTCCCTCTATGAAATATATGCCAACAGGATGAAAGTAATGAGTTCCTGGCTCCCTGTCTGTCTTTGTCTTTCCTGCACACACTTAGGAGCTTAGTTTCTTTGTGAACCTGAATCTAAGTCAGGTTGACCTCAATGCCCCTTTGAGTGGTTGTTGTTGTTGTTGCAGTTTTATACTTTTATTTTATCATTTATATCTGTCTGAAGATGCCAACGGAGACTAGAAGAGAGCATTGGATCCCCTGAGGCTGCAGTTACAGGTGGCTTTTGAGCCCCACAACGTGGGTGCTGAGAACTGAACTTTCATCTCCTGCAAGAGCAATATCTGATTTTAATTACTGAGCGATGTCTCTGCAGCTCCTGCAATTTTTCAAAGTTAAAATATAATTAGATCATTTCCCCTTTCCCTTGCCTCTAGTCACTCTAATGCCCTCTCTTTTGCTCCCCTTTCTCTAATAGTTATCATTACATATATGTGCGTTACACATAAACGCAAGCTGCCGAGTCCCCTGGCTGTCATTTGTATTTATATGTCTCCAGGGCTGATCACTGCGATTGGATAACAAGTTAGGCAGCTTATCCTTGGAGAGGATTGATTACCTCTCTCCCAGCAGTTATTTGTCTATAGCTCTTTGTCTAGAGGTGGGGGCCCCTGAGAGCACCCCTTCTGTGTTAGCATGTCCATGGCTGTTGTCACTGTTCAGGGCTTATTTAGACAGTGTCCTGGTTGACTTTTTGTCAACTTGACACAAGCTAGAGTTAGTTATCTGAGAGGAAGGAGCCACAGTTGAGAAAATGTCTCCGTGAGATTAGCCTGAAGGAAAGCCTATGGAGGAATCGCCCTTAATTAGGGATCGGTGGGGAGGGACAGCCTAGGGTGGGCGGTGCCACCCCTGGGCAGGTGGTCCTGGGTTCTATGAGAAAGCACACTGAGCAAGCCATGGGGAGCAAGCCAGTAAGCAGCACCCCTCCACAGTCTCTGCTTCATTTTCTGCCTCCAGGTTCCTGGCCTGCCCTGACTTCCTTTGATGATGGACTATGATTTGAAACTGTAAAATGAAATAAATGCCCTCCCCTCCAAGTTGCTAGTGGACACCGTGGTTCAACATAACACTAGAAACCTTAACTAAGACAGGCAGTGGTGATAGTCTATCCCCCCACCCCCACCCCTCCATTCTCCATAGCTCCTGATGGCTTTCTGACTTTCAGTCATGAGTAAATGTGTTAAACTTAGCTTATTGATTTCTTGACCCAGGCATGGCTCTACAATACGTGTTCATGTCTGATCGGGCAGGACACCCTACACTGTTCTCTTGGATTCCCTCCAGAGACAGGGCCTGAGTCTAGAACCTTGTGGTTACTATTTTATTTTTTAGTTAACAATCTTAAGGGATAGCAACCAGGCTGAAATGTGATTTAGGGAAGGAAATAAAACCAGTTTCGCAGTGTGTTGTCAAGAATGGTCTCACAGAGATCATCTGAAAGGCCTGTTACAAGGTACCTGGAGATTGTCAGCCTGGAGGCTGAAAGAGTAGAGGCAGGCTTTGTGCACCAGCATGTCTCTCTGCCAAGGTCTGTCGCCTTTCACACTTCCCAGCTGTGCTGGTGTGGGGGCTACGCGGGTCAGAGAGCTACTGATCTTCCGCGCATGCTCATTCAGCTCATTCAAAGCCCCGCACACAGACCACCACCGTGTCCCCCCATTTCTTCCTCCATCATGAGTTTTTCATTTGAGACCACTTTCTTTCCGTTAGACTTTCCTTCAGTGAGAGGCTGCTAGGGTGAGACTTCCTAGACCCACTGCTTTAAACTGTCTTGAAGTTGCCCTTGCTCTTAAAAGACATTTTTATTGCCTTTAAAATTACAAGGATGACAGGGCCTTTTTGTCCTTTTCTTTTTTAAAATGTCCCTTTGGAAGCAATCTGATTTTCTTTTCAAGATATCGTTTTATTATCTTTGTAGTGTCTCTGTGTGTGTGTGTGTTTCTGGATTATCGAGCATCCCGAGGGCACACATTGCTGTAATGTTCCAGTACTTTGTCTCCTTCTCTAGTGCTTGGTTTTCTTGGGCAGTTGCTTTCCTGTCTTGAATGCTTTTGGGTGATGAGATTTTTTTCATTGGGAGCACTTGATTGTGCTCATATAGATGGTTGGGTCAGCTAATGGCTTATATATACCATTACTGGGAATCAAAGTTTCCTTTAAATTCAAGGTATTTTATTGTTGTTCTTGCTAGGCACATAGGATGGATACAAATATTTTTCATGCTTTCCAAATAGGATCAATCTAGCCAAACCCCATGAAGGAGCCACAATAAGAATTTCTTAGTCAATATTCACTAGTCTGATAACAAAGAGAAGAAAAATGACCCCATTGCCTTTCCAGACAACTTGGGTATAGTGTTACATAGTGTGTAACCAATCTCTGTCACTGGGTTTCATTACTGAACTCTGCCGTGACAGCCATCCAATATGAATTAAAAGAATTGCATTTGACATTTTAATAAAAGATAGAAACGCTACATTTACCAAGTAGCAGCTAGCGGGGATGAGCAGAAAGCACTCAACAGAGAGGGGTCAAATGAGCTTGCTGTCCACTTGCTTCTGGGAATTGTTGACCAACAGTCCCAGTGGCTGGGGAGGGCTGATGAAAGCACTGGTCTCTTTCTCTGCTGATGTCAGTGGGAGCCATAGGCAGGGTCAAAGAGTAGATCTGAGTTTGCTTTTCTGTACAAACACAGTCTTCTGCCATACATTCTGTGGAAGGAATTCTGATTGTCAGGCACTTTGGGGGCTATGACAAGATCACTTTTTAATAATGTTCGCAGGTTGAGTTATGAGTTCTTTGAGAGAAACATATGTAAAATGTATGAGCTTTCTGATCTTTAGCATCTGGAAATGAAGCGTTTCTCTCTAGGCTCACACAGTCCATGAACTTGAACTCACCCATCCAAAGACCAGAAATCTCTGGACCCCTGTGACCTTCTGCAAGCACCTTTCGAGTGCTGGTTATACTCAGATGTGGGCTTCATAAAAACAGAAGAATTCATGTGATGTGCAGGGTTAACAGTTCTGGGTCATGTAATGCAGATACTTAGTTTCTCCCAAGTTCCAGGTTTCTGGTCATTGTAAGATGCACCTGGCACCCTTAACACAGGTTGATTGATCTTGGAATTTCATATAGTTCCAATAAGGTATAAGCTTACTCTCTCCTAATTGATAATCATTTTCAACTTGCTTGGGAGATAGCAGTTCAGGTTACTCCTCTGAACTAGCAGTTTACTACTTTGAACTGTTCAAACTTTGAACTAGCAGTTTCACTACAATGGCTGGCATGCTAGCTCAGAAAAAGACCCTGTGTCCTTAAGTTCGGTGGAGAGCTGTAGGGGAACACACCCAGTGTTCTTTAGCCTCTCCATGCACAAACATGCATGCACAAACATGCATGCACAAACATGCATGCACAAACATGCATGCACAAACAACATGCATGCACATACTTGCACACGAGTAAATACACACACACCCTCCCAACAAAATCTTTAAAAGCTGCTATACAGTATTTCAACTGAGAGTGCAATTTTGAATCCAAGTAAAATAGAGTAAAGAAAATTATTGTAAACTCTTTTCAGCATAGGAAAAGGTATTTCCCCTTAGGTTAGAAAGTGCTACCAATTATAAGAATGTATACAGCAACTAGATGCAAAAGAGAATAGGTTAATGAAGGACCAATGTAAGTATTGGAAGAAGGGAATTAAGATACCTTTGCTTAGATATTTTTCCCCTCAAAGCCACTAAGAAATATTAGGCCAGGGCTAGCAAGATGGCTCAGAGGACAAAGGTGTTTGTTGCCAAGCCTGACAACTCAAATTTAATCCCCACAAGATGTAAGAAGAGAACTGGTTGTTGCAAGTTGTCCTCCGAATACCACATGTGATATATATGTATGTAGGTATACATGCACAGACAATAAATGTGAAAAACTAAGAAATGGCTTTTGCTAACCTAGCAGATGATAGTTTTTGTATCTGCTGTTGATGGTAAGATATGAAGAAGCTAGCCTTGGTTTGATATTTGGATCCAGAGAAGTTTGAGTGTCAGCGAATGGTAGTTTGAATATCTCTTCATTGTGGTAGATTTTATTTTCAACAAATATGATGTAAATTCACAAGACTCTTAAAGAATAGGTGAGTGGTGTGTGCGACTGCGCCCATGTGCAGAAAACTGGCTTACATGCATGCTCTGACCTGACAGTACAGGCAAGCATTCCCTCCTATAGGGCAGGCATCGGGAACTGTAGAAGGTCAGGTGTCCCAAAATTAGCCCCCTGCAAACTGCAAGTCTAAGAAGGTGTGCCTTGGAAGCAGAATACTGGGCATCCATTCCAGTGGGATCCATTCCAGTGTACATCTGAAAGTCCGAAAACCAAAAGTACCAATGGGAAGAGAGAGGATCGGCGTGCCAGGTCAGAGAGTCAGTCTGAGGGAGCAGGTGGGTTCTTTCTCCACAAGATTTTTATTCAACTGAAACCCTCAGTGTGTTAGGTGCTGCTCCCTTCCCAGTGCTGGGGTTACAGGTCCTCATCACCATGCTTGGCTCTTACACGGCTGCTGGGACCCAAACGTAGATCCTTATGATTGTGCTGCAGGTACTTTATGGACAGAGCCGTCTGCCCAGTCCTAGAACTACAGTTCTTATCATCACGGTATTAGCCATTAAATTATATGCATGAAATGAAAACACCAGAATGAAACAGATTACCTTATACAGTTAATAAAATACAAAATTTCTAAATGATGCAGATGGGGTCACAGAGCGCAAGAAACCGGTTTGGCAGCTTCCTTTCTGTCTTCCTGTAGTTACTTTCTTCCTATGCGACTTTTAGTTTGCTGTTTGACTTTCCCACTGGGTCAGGTCTAGAAGCTTGCACAGTTTGAACAAGTTTTCAACACTTGATATTGTCCTATGAAACGGTAGTTCTTCTCTGTAATTTGACCTTGGAAAAGTTGCTTTTTCTTGTACATCCGAATCTCACTTTTCTCCCACGTGGGGTCAAATAAGAGGATTCCTTCCAAAAGTTCTCTCTTTGATCCACCTGAGATGCAAGAAGTCACACATCCCGCAGAGACACGGTGTTTTCAAGAATTATTTCAAGGGGAAGAGAGCAGAGGCCAACACAAAACTGGTAACGCGTGAAATAATCCAATTTTTAAAGAGATCAAACTGATAGAAAACCAAGAAGCAAAGCAGCTTTAGAGATGTCAGAATAGCAGGAGATGAAGCAGGATTATAACAGGAAATTAATCTTCTTACTCAGTGAGTGCCCAACTCCCAGCAAATGCCATGTCGTATTGACTTCAGTATTTTCCACGTGACACTTTGCTGCTAACAGGACCCAGCATCACATCCCGCTGTGGGACAGCCCCGCCCCCACTGCATAGGGAGCAGAGGCTGAAGATGTGGGAGCATGGGTCAACTCCCACGTTTACATCCAGCAAGCACGTCGAACAGAATTTTCTTCCCTTTAGATTTTCTTCTTCTTGTTTTGGCTTTAACCAAACTGTCTGACAATGGTAGGGCCAAGAAGAATTATATGCCAGGTTCTGAGAAAAGAGTACTTTACAAATGTTATCACACTTAATCTTTTTAATAATTACCTGAGGTAGCTAGGTCATTTCCAAAATCGTGCTCATTTTCCCAGAATCCTGATATTGATGTACAGATGTGATCTTTCTTTTCTTTCTTTCTTTTTTCTTTTTCTTTCTTTCTTTTTTTTTTTTTTTTTTTTTGGTTTTTTTCAAGACAAGGTTTCTCTGTATAGCCCTGGCTATTATTACTCTGTAGACCAGGCTGGCCTCGAACTCAGAAATCCTCCTGCCTCTGCCTCCCGAGTGCTGTGATCTTTCCCTCAGTGAAATGGTATCATCTTCGTTGCCAGTAGATATGTAAATGATTGGGTACCATTCAGATTGAAAATGACATTGTATTTATGCTTCTGTGTGACCTCCTACATTGCTTCCTTTGGTTCTAGCCAGTGTGTGTGCTTTGGGGGACCTTCGTGCAGTCCCAATGAGAGGTCCATGAGAGATAGGGTTTGCTGCCTGGTAGTGATAGCCAGGCCTGACCTTCTAGCCTTATGAGTCAGCCATCTTGGATTTTCCAACCCTAGTGAAGCCTTCAGATTATGCGACCTTAGAGCCGTCCTTGACTACAACATCACAAGAGAACCCACGTCAAAAATCACTCGAACTTCTACAAAACCTTTTAGATCACTGAGACTTGGGCATTGGTGACAAACCTAGTTAAGAGTCATGTAAGCAGTGTTGTTTTGTCCTGTGTCTGGGAGCGGTCTGTTATGTGGCAGCTGGTAGCTATCGGAGTAGATTCTGTTGTCATTGTCCTCACCAGGGTCCAAGGAGATTACCTGCCAGGTTTAAGGACTCCAGGAACTTTGGGCCTAGTAGAAATGAGATTTCATCGGGAATTTGGTTTATCATTGGTAACAGTTATTTTTTATTTCTGAAAAGAAAAAAAATAACTTCTGACTAGAGAGAAGCATTTTTGCCAGTCAAAGCTTCTGTTTGTTAAAATGTGCTAAAAGGGTGTGGGCTAGGGAAATATAATATAAATGTGAAAGGCAGTGCTTGGCACCAAACATGTCTCAAATTTGTTTACACTCCATATACTTCTCGCTGGCTAGAAGGGATATTTTAACATTCCTGAGATTTAATTTGGGAGGAAATTTACCATTTTCTGTTTCTCTTTTTCCGAGAAGATATGGGGTTTGGAAATGAAGGATGATACAGGAAAGGCAGAAGGCAACGCTCTCTGAGGCAGTTAGGAGGAAAGAGAAGCCACAGAGATGACGGATGAAGGCGTGATTATGGTGATCGTGATGGTTATTAATGTGACAAGCACACAGCCGAGTAGCATCTGGAGACATTCACCAATTTAATAACACACATCATGAAGTTCTGCTTTCCCAGGCGGCCATCCACTCTGATACTGAACTCTTGTAGACTCGACTCTATCGAGAGTTCCTAGGAGTAAAGAGGATATAACGCCCTGTAGAAAATGGATTTTGTGCTTAAGAGTATCTATCTATTCTCAACCATCACAAAAATAAAAAAAAAAAAATGAAATAACAGAATCCAGTGGTACAATTATACAAAGGTGGCAGAGCTCCAGTAGAAAATCCCAAGTCCCAGTTCCTAAGGGTTAGTTGGGACTACGTTTCCCCATCTCTGCGTTATTCTCTGAAAAGAAGCTATTAAGTCACAGAAAGTGAGCACTTACTCAACCCGAACTCTGTTCGGCAGAAATGCTAGGAGGCGAAAGTTGACATTTAAGTTAAGAAAGACAAAGCAAAAGGTTGAAATGTTTACTCTGAGAGATGTCTGAGCCTCATGAAAATTCTTTGAGTGGGTACAATTTAATACCCATCCAGTGGGAAAGCCATCTACTGAATCCCTTCTAGGTGCCGCCAGTGTTATGTGGTCTCCAGAGAGAGCATATATTCCAGAGCCATAGACATGTCCTTAAGCAAATAAACTCAATACAGTGCAGTTAATAATTTCATTTAGTGCCTGTAATAATTGTGGTATATATATGCAGGACAGATTAATTTATACTCTTTAAATCTACCAAGGAAAGGCTTTGTTCCTAACTTGAAGTTCGCTAGGTAGATGGGAATATGGCTATGAAAGGAAATAGTTGATCTGATATAAAAGTATTTTGCTGGTTAATCACCACAGTCAAATTGACTGGATTCCGATTCTCCTGGGAGGCACACTCTGGGCATGTCTATGAAGATGCTTTGAGAGAGAATTCACTCACTTATAGCGTGAGTTGTACAGCACCATGGGATGTGATCCTGGTCTGAAGGAGAAAAAGCAGGCAGATACCCAAAGGCCCTCTCTGATTCCTCAGCTGCCAACACGATGTAAATGTAAGCATCTATCTTGCAGGCACACCTATCTGTCCCCACCACCATGCCTTCCCAATCATGACAGACTACATCCCTTTAGACCATGAGCCAAAATAAGGCTGCCTTCCTATAAGGTGTTTCTTATAGGTTTTGGTAACAGCAACAACTCAAATAAATGACAAAAGAAATTCATATAAAAAAGTTGCTGTGATAAACCTGACCACCTCTGATGCCACCACTGGCCTCAGATACCAGATGCAGAGCAGGGTTTGGAGTTTGCTCTGTGGCGTTTGGTTTTTTTCCCCCGCTGGGTCCAGCTTTCCCTTGCTATTGCCCTAATGCTCCTTGGTTCTCAGGCTTTTGGAGCAGGTTTGTAAGAGGCATGTGGAATGTCTGGAGCTGTAGGCTAGAGAAGCCCCAGAATGCCAGAGTGGGGATCAATAGGCCATTGGGGAGGAGTTGAGAAGACCAGAATTCTGAGAGCTACATGGACCATGCTGGTCTAGCTCATGGAGTTTCAGAGGGGAACAAAGATTTATTAGAAGCTGTGCTTGAGAGATTTATGTAACATCCTGGCATAAAATATTTGGCATTGCTCTGCCCACGCCATGAGATCTTTCATGAGGCTGAATTCAGAAGGAATAGCTTGAGTTGTTTAGTGGAGATCTCCAGACAGTGGAATATCCAGACCATGATGTGGTTGCTCATCATTGCTCATAGTCTGACCTACAGCGGCCCAGCAGAAAGATATCAAAAATGTGCTGTTCAGTGAGAAAGGGTGCACACGTGAGTATAAGGCTGCAAATAAGGTAGGTGTAGGAGAGACAGCTGTCATTTTTAAAGAGATAGGTGTTACTAAAGAGAACTTTGGTGGCTGGGACAATAGGAAAGCTGCCTTGAAGTTAAAGCCACATCTACGAAAGCTCCCAACAGCAAAAAAGAGAATGCATTCGCAGGGTTAGGCGGAAGTGGGGATGCTGCGAAGGGTTTCCCTGCTCAAAGGCAATCACCACCGATGGAGCCCTTCCCCCAGGCTCAGCCATGAAGGCAAACAGAAGCCCCTGGTGTGCTAGAAGAGGGCTCGGCTATGCCTTGATCCAGCAGCAGAATCTACCAGTGCCATGCATGTGCTGCTTAGGGGCACGCTGCTGCATGGGAGAGTTAGGATGCCACGCAGGCTTGCATCGTGCAGGCTTGCGCCAAGGTCCCCGAAAGCCACTGGCAATTGGCAGCCAAGGAGATCACGGAGAGGGGCAGATCCAGGAGAGAGGCCGAACTGGAGAGGAGGAGATAACGATGGAGCCCCAAGGATGCCACCGCCAGCCTCAGATACCAGATGAGTTTGGAGTTTGAGCTGTGGCGTCTGGTTTTCCGCTGGGTCCAGCTTTCCCTTGCTGTTGCCCTACCGCTCCTTTAGAATGGGAATGCTTACTCTGTGCCCTGCCACTCCGTATGAGGAGTGTGTACCTTGTCTTCATGTGCTCCACCTGTGTCCACTTGCGCAGCGCTGGGGTGTCAGGTGTGCGCCATTGTGCCTGCTGCTTATTTATTTGTTCCTTTGTTTGTTTGTTTAAAATTTTTATGTGGTTTCTGGAGATTAAGCTCAGGCCCCAGGCTCTTAGAACACACTCTTCAGTGACTCAGCCATTTCCCCACCTGCGGTGGTTTGAATAATTTTGGCTCCCACAGGTCCATGTATTTGAATGCTTAGTCACCAGGAAGTGACACTTTTTGAAAGGATTATAAAGGTTTGGAGATGTTGTTGAAGGAAGTGTGTCTCTGGGGGAGAGCTTTAAAGTCTCTCTCTCTCTCTCTCTCTCTCTCTCTCTCTCTCTCTCTCCCCTCTCCCCCCTCTCTCATCTCATCTTTCTCAATCTCTCTCCTCTCCACTCCTCCCCTCCCCTCCCCTTCCTTCTCCCCTCTCCTCCCCTCCTTTCCCCACCTCCTCCACCTCCCCCTTCCCCCTCCCCTCCCTATGGATCATGATGTAGTTCACAGCTACTGCCCCAGCACCTGCAGCACCTGCAGCACCTGCCTGTATGTGGCCATGTTCACTGCCATGATGACAATGGACTAAACCTATGAAACTGTAAGCCAATCCCCATTTAAATGCTTTCCTTTTATAAGAGCTGCCTTGGTCATGGTGTCTCTTCCAGCAATAGAACAGTGACTAAGACATCATCCTTATTGCTACTTTTAAATATAAAAAACTGAAAATATGCACATATCAGAAAGTATATTATGAGCCAACTTCAGTATTCACAACATTCCCTGTTTTTATTTCATCTCTCTCACACACACACATGCACACACATACACACACACACATATATATACATACAGATATATACATACACACACATACACACATATATAAACACACATACATATACACACACGCACACAAACATACACAGAAACACACACATATATATACATAAACACAAACACACACATACACACACACACAAGCACAAATAAACACACTTTTTTCCTGGAGTGTTCTTTTAAGCTCAGTCTCAGAAATGATTCCTGTTTACCTACAAACTTTACCTAAATATTACTAATAGATAACAACTTCCTTACAATTAGGTTGACCCTCGTATAATTTATCTAACAAGTTTTAAAGCATAGTTTAAGTTTGTTGACATAAATAGTAGGTACTAATGCCAACAGGACCACTAAACTTTGAGAGTGGATAGGGTTTGATGGGATCTTAATTAGTTTACAAATACTTAATTCATCGAACAGTGATAGTTCTTCCCCTTTATTATTATTTATTTGGGCCTTCATAAGGGGTCTGTCCCTTGTGCTTAGTTAAAAGTTCTCTCTCTCTCTCTCTCTCTCTCTGTCTGTCTGTCTCCTCTCTTTCTCTCTCCAAGCAGTTTACTACTTGACTACGTTGTTCTTGTTTCTCATAACTTTTCCTACATTCTGAATTTGGCCTAACTGTATTCTTAAAGGAGGTCTTGTCCATCTACCCGCCCCTTTCCTGCTGCCTGGCTGGAGAGTCTTAAGCTTAGTGAGAACTAGGTCCGGGCTTTTTTAACGGTAGCTTCTCAGTGGTGTTGTGGAATACATGAAGCTGCATATCTATCTACCTGCCTAGGAGTCTTTCACTGTTAAGATTGCCCCCCAAGTCTTTGACACCATCCTGGCAGCCTTTGATAGTTTCCTTGTATGGTAGAATAGGATGTTCCAGGTTCATCTCACAGTGTGCGTGCGTTCCCAACTTCAAATGAACCATCTCTCCTAGAAGCAATGGGGAGGCACTTAATGGCATTTCACACTCTCAGTCTGTGGACTGTCATTTTGCTGGTGTTCCATTGCTCCAGTGGGCAGCTTATTATGAAGAGAAAGCCACCACGGGCTTTCAATTGGAAAGTCAGCCAATGGGCTCTCCAGGACTGATCATTAACTCGAGGCTATAATATATGCTTAGCATGCATGTGCTCTGAACTTGGTCCTCAGCACCCAAAATATTTATCTATGAAGAGATATAGAGCTTTCTAATGTAAGAACATTTTATAATTTGTTGTTTTCATGCTGAGATAACTTGGTTCAGAACAATGCTGACATAAAATAGTATCACTAATGACAATAAACAGCCATTGGGTGGATGGTAAGATTTCTGTGCTGCCTTCTATGTTTTCCTAGCAAATCCCAAGAAAAATAGAACAATCCAGAGATAGTTCTAAGGTCAGCCAGAGTTGATTTCTCTTGAGTTTGTAACACCAGCTTGCTCTTCAGAAAGGTTCATTTGCTTTTGGTTTGTTTTCAATTTTTAAGAATTGATTTTCCTCTTTCTTGTTTCTCACTGGTATGCAAAACCTTTTCACGGCTCTCCCTTCTGTCTGCCCTACCATGCCCTGCAAATCTCTCTGTAGATCACCAGCATCATTGTTTTGTATACGATCTCATATCTTAATCAATATATCATTTGAACAAGTTCCTAGAATAGAGGTGCTGGGCACATGTACATGCATATACACAAACCCTGATATATATATATAGTGTTGGCCATATTAGTAATATAAATACATAACACATAAATTTAGAATTTTGCAGCCATAACATTTAATTTTGTGGTGTATTTCATAACACCATTTTAACTTTGTTACTACAATTGTGTAAGCAGAAAGTAGTTTCTTCCATAGTCTTAATTCTTGCTGTTCACTAATAAGAGGGTTTTTATTTGTTCGTTTTTTCTCCTTTTTTCTTTTTTTTTCTTTTTTTCTTTTTTTTTTTTTTGGTTTTTCAAGACAGGGTTTCTCTGTGTAGCCCTGGCTGTCCTGGCACTCACTTTGTAGACCAGGCTGGCCTCGAACTCAGAAATCCGCCTGCCTCTGCCTCCCGAGTACTGGGATTAAAGGCGTGCGCCACCACGCCCGGCTCTCTTTTTTCTTAATCATTTTATTCATTTACATTTCAAATGATATCTCCCTTCCCTGTTACCACTCCACAAAACCCATTCCATTCCCCCCTCCCCCTTGCCTCTATGAGGGTGCTCCTCCACCCACCCTACCCACTCTCACCTCACCGCCCTAGCATTCCCCCTACGCTGGGTCATGGAGCCTCAATAGTACCAAGGGCCTCCTCTCCCATTGATGTCAAAAAAGGTCATCTCTGCTACATGTGTATGTGGAGCCATGGCTCCCTCCATGTATATTGTTGTGACAAGGTCTCACTCTGTAGCCCGGTTTGGCTGGTGTTCACTGTGTTCCAGTCTGGTCCCACACTCACGGAACTCTCCCTGCCTCAGTGCCCAGTGAAGTGGCACTGAAGGTGGGAGCTAACACATCCAACTCAGGATAGAAAGTTTTAAATTTTTTTCTGAGATTGGGTTTTAATTTTGAGTTTTATCGAATTATAACTGGAACATTTATTAATTATAACATCTGTAGATTGTGGAACCTACTGCCATTTTTTAAAAAAAGATTTATTTATTATATGTAAGTACACTGTAGCTGTCTTCAGACACACCAGAAGAGGGAGTCATATCTCGTTACAGGTGGTTGTGAGCCACCATGTGGTTGCTGGGATTTGAACTCAGGACCTTCCGAAGAGCAGTCAGTGCTCTTAACCACTGAGCCATCTCACCAGCACCCCCCCCCACTGCCATTTTTATTCCTAATATATGATTAAAAATTTTGTGACTGTTTCCTTTGCCCCTGAAAAAGGATATTTTATATCATTGAGGTCTACGTTCTCGAAACTAACAAATTATATTGCTCAAATCTGATAAATACCACTTATAGTTTGTCCAGCTAATATACCTTTTCCTGCAAGTAGAGTATCAAAAATCTATAATTTGTGCTTATATGTCTCTGTACATCTCCTGTGATTTCTGCTTTTATTGATAGATGTTTTTGCATTATTTCATAGCTATCGCCATCTTTATTACATCTTTGTTTTTAAGTATGAAGCATGACTTTTAGCACTGTATGAGTTGATTTAGTCCTTTAAATGCATTCCACTCTTAAGGGAGAGCTGTAATCCCTACTTCTAATCAACAGTGGATGAATACGGTGTTAGATCTCACTATGGTATCTCTGCTTGGTTTTTTTCTTTTTTCTTTTTATTGATTCTGGCAGTGTTACCTCTCAAAACCAGAATACCCTCACTGAATAAATCCTGAAGGATGTTCAGGCCAGCGAAAGACACTCATGAACCAATAAGAAGATATGAAAGGTTTATTACCTACACGATGGAGCTCCCTGGGAGAGATGTGCAGACCGCAAGCCTTTATGGTCCAGTGGTTCTATTTATATTAAGTCCTTTATAATGTCTCTATTATTTAGCTATGGCTGCATAACAAAGTGCCCCTGTAGTAGTTTACAACAGCAGTTATTTATTTTCCTCCCAGTTCTCATCTTACGAATCTGAGTCGGGACACTACTGGATGCCTCCTATCTGGGTCCTTCGTGTAGCTCCAGGCATGAAGCTACCTGGACTCAACTCTGTCTGGAAACCATTTTCAACCCATTCAGCATCTGCCAGTGGGCCTCAGAAGACCCATTTTAAAGCACAGTCACACGTTGCTGTAGGCATAGGCTCTTCACTGTATGGTTTTCTATGTAGGTTTCTGGACTACCCAACATTAAGGCAGCTGGTGATCTGGTGGGTAGGGTGGAGACAGAGTCAGAGATAGAGACAGAGAGACACAGAAACAGAGACACAGAGAGACAGAGACAGATAAAGATGGAGACACAGAGAGAGAGACAGAGAGAGGGGGAAGAAGGGAGGGAGGGAGAGGGAGAGAGAGAGAGAGAGAGAGAGAGAGAGAGAGAGAGAGAGAGAGAGAGAGAGAGAGAGACCATGATGAACCTACAGTGCTTTATAATCTAATCTCAGCATAGCACCCCACCATTTTGACTGTATTATGTCTTCAGAAGTGCCTAAGCATAGCTGTGTTCAAAGAGAGAAGTGATACAAATACAGAAATTCCAGGAAACAGATATTACTGACATCAGTCCTATAGGCTTTCCATAATAACCCTCCATACTGACTGGCCAGTTTGATGCCTGCCTATGATGTATACAGCACTTGATGGTCTTAGGCTACCTCTTGCTTTGTGTTTCCTCTTTCATTCTTAACTTCTGTTCTGTTTACTTAGAAAATGTCTACATACTTGGTCTGGAGTCTTCAACTTCATTTTGTCTAATAAATCTTCCTTGTGTGTGTGTATGTGTGTGTGTATGAATATATATGTACGTATAAATATATATGTGCATATATATATGAATGCATATATGTATATATGAATGTATATACATGTATGTATATATGAATGTATGAATGTGTGTGTATGTGTATAATATATATATTGGAACTGTTCCTTTAGAGAACCCTGACTAATACAGAAGGGATCCTGCCTACAAGCTTCCCTGGGTTTTTCCATAATCAAATATTTTTCTGTATCCTCAACAATTTAAGAGCTTGCTTCATGTAAAATCTTTAACTTGCTTTTTAAAAAAATTGTGAGGAGCTTCCCCAATTGTTCTTTCTTCCTTCTAGTCCTTCAGCACTTGTTCTGGCTCTGGGCTCTGGGCTCCGGGCTCCTGGCTCCAGGCTCCTGGCTCAGGGATCCTGGCTCAGGGATCCTGGCTCAGGGATCCCTCTCAGAGCCACTGCCACCTCTCTCCACCTGCCATGGACCTCACCTGCCATGAAGAGCTGCTCTCTGACACAAGACCCAGGAGACCTCTGGCTATGGGAACCTGGGAATAAAGATGGTTTGGAGTACTGAAAGAGACACAGTGGAAATGCTTCCACCAAAGACCGGAGAACAAACATCTCAAAAGAGTAGAACTGGGTAGTGTTGACACTGTCTTGAGCAGTCACATAAAGGAAGCCAGCATCATGTAAGAGATATATAATGATTGCACAAAATTTGCTCAAAGGCAGACTTGAAGGACAGAGACCAGAAAGAATAAAATCTTTTCTGATGGGGCCTTCAGAATTTTAATAACTACCAGCGTTTTTATTGGTGAGAATCTGGATCCAGACAGCACAGCTGCTCTTTGAGACTACCATGAGCATGTTTGATCCCATCATGATTTCCTTTAAGAGTGGCCTAGAGATGGAAAACACGCTAACAAGTTGGGCAATTACCTCGCATCTATCACCTGTCATCATAACTGGCTGCTGCCTGTCATCCCTGGACTGGATGCCAGGACTGGAGACAAATGGGACTGATGTCATTTTGAACTCTTCATATATTTTGACCATAATTTGTTTAGAGCAGAGCCATTGTTTTTTATGTTTTATTTTGTTTTCTTTGGGGGGGGGGAGCATGTCACATAGGCTGTGTGAAAGTGTTAGAACTAATAAACAGGCAGACAAAGATGATGGCTCACTGTTGCCTTAGTTAATAAGTCACTCTAAGGAAGTCTGGTGACTACATTAGACTACTGGACTAACACACACAAAGGAGCTCTGAGTGTGTGACTTTATCAAGACTCATTACTGAAGGCACAGGCGAAATCCACCCAAGAACTGAATGACCACCTAATCAGCTTGCACAAGATAGGAATCCCCAAATCTGGTATGACAGAAGATCTCTTTGACAAGCACACCCTGGGACAGACAGTGATCACAAGAGCTAAGCTGACTTCCCCAAAGGTGTGAAGACAAAGGGAGAGAGATTATAGCACGTGGATTTGGAGACGGCATGTGCTTAGTGACTTTTAAATCTTTCCCAGGACCATCTACCTTCCTTCCTTCCTCTTCCTTCCTTCCTTCCTTCCTTCCTTCCTTCCTTCCTTCCTTCCTTCCTTCCTTCCTTCCTTCCTTCCTTCCGCCTGTCTCTGTCCAGCTGGGTTGATCAGAAGCCTCATGTTTAATCTGCTGGTAGAGTTGATTGTCATGAGGAGGCACTTTCAATTTAGTCAAGCAGCAGATGACACAGGGTCCTTAGCGAGCAGCATCTGTTTATCTTGTTTGGAAGTTAAGCATGGTAAACTGAGGGAGTGGCTTGTGTGCCCATGTCCTTCCTGAGCTGAAATATCCAGAGTTGGCCTGAAATGAGTAAGAATACATCTGGTCAAATGGAATACAATTCCTTGTTTAATGTGCTTTTATTCCAAACATTTGACATAAAATTTTAAATATGATTTTCTAAGCTTTCCCATGTATGACAAACCTATAAATAATGTATGAGCTGGAGCTGGAAAGAGATAGCTCAGTGGTTAGGGACAACAGGTATTCTTCTATAGGATTCAGGTTCAGATCCAGTACCTACATGGTAGCTAATAACCATCTGCGACTTCAGTTCCAGGGGATCCAAGGCTCTGTTATAGCCTCTGTGGGCACTGCATGGATATGGTGCACAGATATACATCCAGACAAAACACCACAACATGTTTAAAAAAATGTATGGCCCATATGCAGGAAGTAACAGGTATCTACTCTGATTTCCTTATCCTTAGGTGAGCAAAGAAAATATTTCAAACAGACAAATAAAAGGCTTGAGGAGTCCATGGGGGCCGTGCATCGGAAGATGGCCAAAGTAATCTCAGGACTGCAGAGCAAAGTCTTACCACCCATGAGCCCGAAGGTGGTCACAGAGGAGGAAGTGAACCGGATGGTAAGGTACCATAGAGTTTCTACGTTAAGATGCTTAGCGCAGTATCCTTGCAATGATGCTGCTTTTGTTCTTCCAGGATATTAGAGAATCGCTGATTGATATCATGCCAGCCTCTAGCATGTTGGAGCGCATAAACGCCTCCCACAGCCAGAGAAGTTCTTATATTGCATATGTACTTCACAGGGCAGGGTTGCATTGGGTAATCAATTACAGTAAGAGTTTCCGTCTTAGTCCATTTTCTGTGCCTGTAGCAGAAAGTTAGAAACTGGACACCTTGGAAAGGGTTGTTTTATCTTGCGGTTGTGGAGCTTGGGAAGTCCGGTGCTGGTAATGGCTCCATGCCTAAAGCACCCACGTGTGGAGAGAAGGGAGCTAACCTCCAAGAGAAGCATTCATTCATCCACTAGCTCTGATACTTGCAGGGACACACCCAAATCATGGAACTGTGTGAATAAGCTTACTAAACCTCTCTGGGTGGTAGGTAGAGCCCCGTGAACTACCATTCAGTTACAGTCAAATGACAGATTCCCACAAGGTTCATCGTAATAATCTGTTACTCGTGCATTGGCAAGAAGTTTTTTTAATATATTTTTTAGAACACAGAGCATTTTTTTTTAAAAAGTGTCTGAGAAAATAAAAAGGTGTCTTTTAAAATAAAGATTTCTAACATGAAAACAAGGATGCGCTAGGGACTAGATTATGAACCACATGCTGTAGAAACCAGTTACAAAAACGGCCTGATGCTGGCAATGACACTACCTACCTCTCAATAACCCAGTTACTCTCATCTGTATTCCGGTCAAAGAGAAGTTAAAGCCAAGTTGAAAGCTATGTTAGAAATGACTCTTCATTTGGGTGTGCTCAGTTCCAGAGCTCGGTCGTTATTGACGAGTTCTAGACTAAAACCCAGATGAGCCGAGTTATGTGCCCCGAGCTGTTAATAATCAGCCTTGGCTTCCACTCTGCTAATGATCACATCCTTCCTCTCACGAAAAGTAGGCCTGGAACAACAAGAACTTTCTAGAACAACAACCAGTGCACAACAGTGACAGGCATGGGGTAGCTAATCTCTGCGGGGCTAGTCTTATCTAAGTGACCAAATACATGTATTTTCTCATAAAATCGGTAAGTACTGAAGCATCTGATTCAGGTGTGTGATCGTGATTGGCTGCAAGATCCAGACCCGACACAGAGCTTGCTTCTGAACATGTCACACGTTTCTAAGTGATCGGCTTATACCTCTAGCTCTAATTAGAAAAATTAACTCAGTCATGATGTAGTCTCCTTAAGCACTCCCGTGCTATGCTTGTCTGGCCTGTTTTTGTCTGGTTGGTTGGTTTGGGTTTTTTTTTTTTGGGGGGGGGGGTTGTTCTTTGAACAGATTCTTGTGCAGTTCCTTGACTCATTTTCTCTAGGGTTCCATTGTGTGCTTCCTTCCAAACCAAAAGAGATGTGCTCGTATATGTCGCTTTCTGTTGCTGTACAAAGACCTCAGGAGTGCATGGGATTTCTCTTGTATAATTTAGTTACCGTCAATATTTTATAAGGGAACTCAGTGGCATCCCACAATTATCCTGAAAGCTGCACACACAAATTATTCATTGCCGGTGCTTAGGGGAACACTTCCTCAGCTTAGCCACGTTTGAACGGGTCTCTTATTTGCATTCCAGCTGACACCCTCAGAGTTCCTGAAGGAGATGTCCCTCACCACGGAGCAGAAATTGGCAAGTACAAGAATTATATGTCGACCGCAGATCACGGAACTCTTAGATATGGGAGAAACAACACATCAAAAGGTACATCAAAGGCTGGAGAGATGGCTCTGTGGTTAAGAGGGATTGCGGCTCCTGTAGAGGACCCAGATTCAGTTCCCAGCATCCACCATGTCAGGCGGCTCCCAACTGCCTGTAACTTCAGCTCCAAGAGGTCTAATGCCCTCTTCTGGCCTCTGCAGGCATTGCACCCCCTACCCCATATGCACGAAATTAAAAACCAAAATACAGTCTTTTTAAAAAGCACATCAAACTGAACATAGACCGTGTCAGCATCCAGAACAACAGATGTGAAGTAGAAAGTAGTGTTTCTGGGCTAACCAATCCCATCCCATGTTGCTTCCCTTCCTATCTGTTGATCTCTATGACATGGCAGTAAAGTCATTATACTTAATAAAAGCCAACCTTACTTAAAATCACTTTTGACTAATTCTACTCCCTACTTAGTTACTTCTGATCAGCATTTGATACAACTGTTTACAGGCTGAGTAATTCCAAGGTGTATATCAGCCAAGCCGGATTAGGTTATGTCCTTCGAGTCACAAGCCATCCTTCCTTACCTGGACTGCCCATGAATAAAGAAAGGAGAGAGGCAAAGGGCATCTGCTGCCTGGTTTTGGCCCATTTCCAAGAAACGTTCAGACTGAAAAATAGTGATGTTTCATATTTTTGTATTTTAGTGTTAGGCTATATGTTCTCGCCTTTAGGGGCAAATAGTTATTTAGAAGAAAAAGAAAAAAAGAAGAACTTGGGACTGAAGAGATGGCCCAGCAGTTAAGAGTACTTATTTCTTTTGCAGAAACAGGTTCACTTCTTGGCACCCACAAGGTGGCTCATAACCATCTACAGTTCCAGAGATCCCCTGCCCTCTTCTGACCTCTGCAGACATTGCACACACATAGTTCACATACACACATGCAGGCAAAACACTCATACACATAAAATTAAAACTAATTGTTGTTTTTAAAGATCTTATTTCCTACTTTTTAATTATGAGTCTCCACTGATTGGACTACTGCAGGTGGCCCCCTCAAAATCCCAGCTCCTCCTGAGTTGTCTGAGCTACATTCCCCATGGGACCGGGTCTCTGAAGCCTTTGTTCCTACTGTCTTAGGACCTACAGGGTCCCACAGTTCTTAGCATTGCTCTCTTTATTTGCTGGTGGCATTTCCCCCACATCAAGCACCTTTGCCTCTGAGCAGGAACAGCGTTTCCCAAAGCTGACTCCTCCTCCTCCTCCTCCTCCTCCTCCTCCTCCTCCTCCTCCTCCTCCTTCTCCTCCTTTGGTTTCTTTCCTCTCTTCCAAGGGACTGGCAGAGCAGACTGGTAAGGTTAAGGTAGCCCTGTTTAGTGAGCTGCACTGAGCCCTGCTGTGAAGGACTAGAGTACCCACCCGGTTGCCTTATATTCCCTCTCACTCCCTTCAGCCCTCTTGGTTATTTCCGTGTGTGCTCTGGGTTTGAACCATCTCTCTGGAGAGAGGCCAGGGCCATCAGCCTCTTTAACTCCTTCTAGATGAACTTACAGATCTGGTTTCCATGTCCCTGATCCTGTTTGCATATGGCCCTCTTAATTTAACTGCAGGTTTCTTCCCCACCCAATTCTAAAGTTGGGGGTTTTCCCTTCAACAGCTCCATGGCTATTTTACTTCATGATCTCCAGGCATCAGATGATGCTCACGGAGGCTCAAAGGCTGGCTCAGCCCTCACCCCCACGGGCACAGCCACATTCCAGTCTGCACACTTGGACAGTGTGCCCTTCATTCACGCTCAGGACTTTGCTCAGACGTGACTTGGGTTTTCCCATGTCACCATGTTCCTTGTTTTATCTGCGGGAAGTCTCTTTCCTAACATTTCAGCCGTTTTGATGTTCCTCTGAGGGTTCTCCCGCTTCAGGAGCATCAATTATGGATGTATCCATCGGGCCTTCCTTGTCTGCCCCTCTTCTGCTGGCGGTCCCTCTCCAACCCAGTTTTCACTTTGTGCTCTTCTGCTTCATTGAAATGACACCGAGCAGGCTGTCCTCCCTGTCCCTTCCTTTGCCTTCTGCGTCTGCCTCGCTTAAGTCCAGTCCAGTGGACTCTGCTCAGCTCCAGTCATCTGAAGCCATGTCTCCCTTGTGAACCTTGTAATCCATCAGTGTAGGATCGATTACACTGACTGCTTTTATCCATCTTTACTTCTGGAATATTCCTTCTTTCCCTGAAACTCTCCTCCCTCTCTCCTAAATTCATTCCTAGATCAGAGCCTCTGAAACATGCTTTCTGACATGTGACCCCTTTTGTCTGAAAAAATATTAAGTTGACCATGCTCATGTAGGCATAGAAGATAGATCTGTGAAACAGACCCGGGGAGATGGCTCTGTGAGTAACATGCTTGCAGCACAACCATGAGGACCCGAGTTCTAGTTCCCAGTGCCCATGTAAAGGCAGGCATGGTAGCACAGTCTATATTCCCAGTGTTCCTACTGGGGTTAGGAGCAGAGACACAATGGTCCCCAGAAGCCATGGTCCAGCTAACTTGGAACATACATGAACAAACCAGCAACCCCCTCTGCCGGAAACACGGTGGAAGACAAGAACTGATACCCCAGAATTTCTTCTCGTGTCTACACATGTGCCATGCACATGCAAGCAAACATCAGACACACACACACACACACACACACACACACACACACACACACACTGTGTCCCTTTCCACATACTAAAAAAAATTTTTTTAATCAAATACTTTTAGAAAAGATAGGTATACAAAACAAATATCTGATAATAAATGATAAAGAATGACTTATAAAACAAGCATTTGCCATTTTATCATTTCCTTTAATTTTTATTGCATCTTATTTATTTATTGTGTGTGCACATGTGCATGCCTAATAAATACCACAGCACGTGTGTGGAGGTCAGAGGGCAACTGGTGGGAGTCGGCTCTCTCCTTCCAACGTGTGGGTCCCTGAAGTCAGACGTAGATCCCAGACTTGGCAACAAGGGCCTTTACCCATTAAGCCATCTTGCTGGCCCCCAATTTTAATCGTTTATTAAATATGGAAGCAAATTTGCATGCTAATGAGATGGCTGTGCTTGCTTATTTTTCATTAAGAATTAATCTTGGTTAAATACACTGTGGATGGAGAGCATCATCAACCTTTTTCAGAGCTGATTGAGATTTTGGTATCATAATCCCCCGTGTTCAGATGCCGCTTTTCAGAAATATGAAACACAAGATGGCAGAGACCTGTTTAGGGCCATTCAAAAACTGCTGGAAATTCTATATGAATTCTAAGCCAAAATTCATTTAACTATTTTTTTAAATGAGACTCAAATCAGCAACAGAAAGACAGATTTTAAAATCACGCAGTCCGGTTCAGAAAGGCACTAATTCTGTGCTGAGGAGTCATATTGCAAGAAAATATTACAGGTCTTCCTTTTCTGTAAGTAACTATTTCTAAAGGGACAGAAAACACTGTATGCCCAATAAAGGCATTGTAATTCATAGCGTAGTAGAATAGTGTTTTTAGGCCGCCTTTGTTGTTTTAGCAAGGTATAACAGCAGCCACGGTGTGACACATGTGCATCCATCTCATTAGTATGTGTGGCGTGTTTAGAGCTGAGGCTGCAGTAAAGTCACGAGGTACAGCACAGGCCATTGCTGCCTGAGACACCTTGGGTTCATTATGCATTTGATTTTGAATTAATTTGGGGTCCTGTGCTCAGAAAACTTTTACTGAGCACAAGTTTTCCATGACCCCCAATATTCAGTTACGTGACCCCACATATGAGGTCACGACCCACAGGTTAAGAAACTGTACCTTAGGTGACCCTTTCTAGGGGAATGGCATCTTTGATTCTCTTCTATTGTTTGTTATTTACGTATTTAATGTTGCCGGTGCTGGAGAGGTGCACGGGGTGGGGGTGGGGGTGCCTCCCGTCTGCTAGGCAACTGTGTTGTTTCCTCTGTTCCATTTCTAGCCCACATGTTTTGAGTCTGATCTTCATATTTATATCTCATGCTCAAACGTGTTATGTTGGAGATCCAAATGCAGATTCAAGCCTCTCAAAGGCTGTGTTTCTTCTTTTGCCTTTTACCTCCTGCAGATAGTAACTACATACCTTGTTCTCCAAGAGCTTCAGTTATCTCTGATCTCTCTCTCCCTCTCCCTCGCTCCCTCTTTCCCTCCCTCTTCCTCTCCTCTCCCTTCCTCCTCTCCCTCCTCCTCCTCTTTCTTCTTCTTTTTCTTCTTCTTCTTCTTCTTCTTCTTCTTCTTCTTCTTCTTCTTCTTCTTCTTCTTCTTTCTCTCTCTCTCTCTGGCATGTGTATGTGTGGTACACATGTCCATGTCTGTGCCTTATGTGTGGTATGCATTGCATGTGCACATGTGTGTTCATGTATGTAGAGATTGACATGGGTTCTTGACTCCCCACCTTACTTATTCATCAAGGCAGGGCTTCTCTCTTGAACCCAGAACTCCCAGATTTAGTTAGTCTAGACAGCCAGCTTATTCTTGGGACCACTTCTCTCTCTCTGCCTTCTGAGTGCTGGCGATACCATGTCTGCCCAATGAGTAACAAGTGCTTGATCCTCTGAGCCTTCTCCTCCACCACCACCCTCTACTTCTCTGTTTCAATCTTATTCCTCCATTACAGCAATCCATAGGATGGCATGTGTGAGGTTCAAAACTGGCAAGAGGGATCAGTGTGTAAAGGAGCTTGCCACCAAGCCCGATGACCTTGGTTCAACTCTCAGGTAGGAGAGAACCAGCTCCCACAAGCCATTGTCAGGCCCCCATGACAAATCTCACACACACACACACACACACTATAAATGTAATTAAAATGTAAATGAGATCATGTTACTTCCATACTTAATACTACCAATGACTTCTATTATTCTCACAAAATCTAATCTTGACCTCTGGACCCAACTAAGGCCTGACTTCATCTACCCTGTCTTCCTCATGTCTCCCTCTCTTTCCTCTGATATGTGGCCATTACCTCCTAACTACCCTTCCTTCTTACTCCTTATGGGTAGTCTGAATAAAAATGCCCCCCCCATAGGGCTATAGGGACTGGCACTCTTAAGAGGTCTGATCTTGTTGGAGTGGATGTGTCTCTGTTTGAGGAAGTATGGCACTTGCGGGGGGGGGGGGGGAGTTGATGACCAGTGTGGCATGCTCTTCCTGCTGCCTGTGGATCCTGATGTAGAACTCTTAGCCACTTCTCCAGCACTGTGTCTGTCTGCATGCCATGCATGCCGCCATGCTTCCCATCATGACGATAATGGATTGAACCTCCTAACTGTAAGCCAGGCCTAATGAAATGTTTTCTTTTATAAGAGTTGCTGTGGTCATGGTGTCTTGCCACAGCAATTAAAACAACAACAACAACAACAAACTAACTAACTAAGACCCCCCTCTTCACACGAAGTGTGAAGTTCTCATGAGAGAATGGGGCGATTGGTTGCCTAGTTAGTTACATAGGAAGCTGGGTGTGGCAAAGCCTCCCTGAGCTAGGCAGATGTCTGAAGCCTGTCTCACGCAAAGATTTGGAAAAGGGCATCCCAGTGAGAAGAAGGGCGAGTAAGGGTAAAGCCCGGGTTACACCTCAGCCTTGTGGGGACAGGGCTGTTGGTGGCTCTGTTCACGACACTGTGCTCAGCACGTGGAAAGGAACACTTGACACGTTGGAAACTCGGAGTTTATTGGAAAGCAAATTGTCCTTTCATCTCCTCTAGCTGCTCTGCTTCCCCTGTATGCTTGAGTATTTTTTGTGTATGTGTGCTTTTTGATAACTGTTTCCCTATGATACATTTGAAAGTTTGGTGAAGTGGTATGGTTGAGATTTTCACTGCTTTGTGGGGCTGAGGTCACGGGTAGAGCACTAGCCTAGCCTGCTCTAGGCCTAGGGCCAGTCCCCAGCACCACAGGAACAAACACATAGAATTTTCATTCCTCATTGGCAATAATCTTCTGACACACGTTCTTTATTCAAGAGCTGAGGAGATGGCTCAGTGGGTAAAGTGGTTGCCATGGAAGCCCTGGGGACCTGAATTCCCATCCCCTACAGTCATGTAAAAGCCAGGTACAGTAACATGCATCTGTAGCCGAGAGCTGAGGAGGCAGAGGCAGGGGGATGAATGGAGCTCGTTGGCCAGACAGTCTACCCACTTGGTCCAGCTTCAGTAGGAAACCCTGGGGAGTGATGGAGGAAGACACTCAACATTGACCTCTGGCCTGTGAGCCAGGACATACACATATATGCACACTCACACACACACACACACACACACACACACGCACATAAAATTAAAAATTCTTCATTGGTTATATTTTTCTTCTTCTTTCTCAAGTATTATAACATATACATATATATGTATAGACATGTATTATCGTTATGATTGTTATTGCTACCCATCTTTGAAGGAAGGGGATTCTGCCTAGCCTTGCTGTTTTCTCTGTTAACCCTGAGTGATGTCCTTGAACGGTGGCGCTTCTCCATGATTCTCTGTGAAGTTTTATGAAGAGCATATAAGCTTGTGTATGTATTTGGAAGGATAGTTTAAAAAAAACTTGTGTTGCATCTGTGTATTTGTATATATTATGGATGTAAGCATGTTCATATAGCTACTGCCCCCCTGGAAGGTTCCTTATGCCCATTTTTTGGACCACAGCCTCTCCTCTTTCCTCCAAAGATCACTAACCCTCCCTTCACACTGTAGATTAGCTTTTCCTTTCTGTGAGTGGAGGTGTTGAATGCGCCCTTTCATTTCTGCTTAATTTCCCTCATATGATGATGTTGGGAGTCTCTCTGAGAGAAACCAAGGACTCAGTGAACCTCACTGTAGTACAGGGAATGATCAGGCTGTGCCCAGCCTGGGTCTGCTGTGGGATGCCCAGCTGGTGCACACATCCCACTGATAAGCAAGTTCTTACTATTATTGTCTGTCTGGCCCACGTTCATTGAGATTGCCCTGCTAGTCACCTACTCCTTCATCATCCTTCCCTCCTTCCCCTGCATCTGAAGATCTAAAATAATTTTCCCCTCTCTGAGAACACCCTTAAATGTTTTCCTTTGAAAATTGTTAAAATTATAATTTTTTGCCTTTCTAAAAATGTTTTAACTTCTTTGTTTAAGGATGTTTTCAAGGGTAGAGAATATTATTTCTGTAGAAGGCTTTGCTTGGTTGGGTGGCTAGCTGGCCTGGGCTTGTTTTCTGGACTTTGAATGATGTTATTTTCATATCTTTTACCCTTTGTTAATTATGTTTATCAGTCAACACTTCTTGTTTCTTGCTTCAAAAGCATCCTCTCCTTTTCCTGTTTGCATCTCTTGCACATTTTGCCCCTGCTTTCAATGGCTTAACACTTATCTACCTAGGTATGGATTTCTTTTTAACCTAACTTGAGTTCACAGGGCCTCCTGTATGTTTGCCTTGTCTCCATCATCAGCTGTAGAGACCTCCCTGCCATTGATCTATCATTAATGCCTCCTCCCCACTTGTTCCAAATGCACCCATTTTAGGCCTTTTGATCTGTTGCCTGCCAATCTTACTTCTCTTCTGAATTTTCTATTGTCGCAACCTGCCCTCTTGGTCTGAATGTCCTTTTAAGCCGTCTCTATGCCAGTAACACTTCAGTGGTGGCCCCTCTGCAGAGTCCCCCCAGCGACCCCCTCCCCCAGCCCTCGAGTTCCTATTAGTATCTAAGGTGTAGGATTTTCATTTGCTTCCTTACCATTTCTGACCCTGCCTTGTTTTTTCAAAGAGTGGGTCACACCGCTGCTGCCACTGCCTCTTGTCCGAGCTGGCTTTCATTTATGGCATCCTGCTTCCTTGCATTTATAGCTGGTTGATAGAATTACAATCTGCAAATATGTTGCAGCTTACAAAGCATCCTTGGTTGTACACTGGAAAATTTCACAAATGGGAGATGGCATAAATTATCCAGATCCTGCGGAGACTCTCTCTCCTTTCAGAGGGGATCGGGTTATTTGTGCCAGACTTCAATGACCACTAGCACTCAAGGACTGAGGAGACCTAGTCTATCCTTATTCTGTGGGGCATCTAGCCATGGGTCAATGAGAGCAAAGCCCATTAGAGTCTTAATCTTCCTTGACATGCATTGGAACTCCAATCTCTTGTCTCTCTAGTCTTGCTGCAGGTTCAAGAGTACATATCTCAGCCCTGTCCAGTCTAATGCACGGAGGCAGGTGTGATCCAGTTGTCTCCACCCACCATGCTCTCAACACCCATCTATCTGCTTTCTCTTGTAGCTAGCAATTCCTTGTGATCTTGTTAGCTGTGTGGCTGAGCAGATCTTTGTTGATCAAACTCTTGAGTTATTATCATAGGGTAACTGGCTCAAAAGATCCCATTTACCATGTTTTGGATCTCAAAGTCTGGGTTAGTAGTCTTATTCACTTATCTTCTGTTTTAGCAGAAAACTAAATAGACATTTTTGTGTGTGTGTGTGTGTGTGTGTGTACACATGTATGTGCATGAGCCTGTTTGCACACAGGAGAGTGCAGTCCCAAGGTCAACCTTAGCTCTTGCTTCTGAGAAACCATCCAACTTGTTTTTTAAGGCTCTCTGAAAGTAGCTGAATAGGCAATTCTGGATGGCCAGTGTGCTCCAGAGATCCACCTGCTTTTGCCTCCCCAATCTTGGCATGACAGGCATGCACTACCATGCCTGGCTTCTTAAGTGGATCCTGGGATCAGAACTCAGGTCCTCAGGCTTGTGCTGTAAGCTCGATACTGACAGGGCCAGCTCCCAAATTTTCTACCTTCTTTTGTAGTAAAGTTGATTAATACAGTTTCACTAATTTTAACTATTATGATGATTCCCCTTTTGAGTGGCCCTTGTGTTTTTTATTTTAATCGGTCTTTGCATTACTTACCCTAGTCACCTTCACCACTAATCCATAGGATGCATAATTTTGTCTCCCAACTGCAGTTTTCCAGAGTTGACTTGGATCAGGCCTTGTTCCAGCCCTTTCCGTCTGAAATCATATTCCAGAACTACTCTCCCTGTGAAGTCTATGAGGTGCCATTGGTTTTAAGGAACAACGACAAAGTAAGTATGTTCGCTGGTATGGGCAAGCTTTTCCAGGACATGGGAGGAAGGGTTCAGTAAGCTAGATTCTTCGGGGTCTTAGCTACCCTCTTTAAACATGATGGACATAGGGAAATAATGTGCAAACGTGCTCTTTGACTTCAAGTTTCAGAAACACAAAGCTCGGTCTGATTGTTGTTACCTGTACCATCCAGGGCAGTGCCCGACAGATGGCAAGCTCCCAACATGCGCTCTAAATTCCTTTTTAAAAACTATTTATTTATTTTTATTTTATGTATGTGGGTGTTTTGCCTACGTGTATGCATGTACACGGCCAACAGAGACCCAAAGAAGGCGTCAGATCTCCTAGAACTGGAGTTACAGATGGTTGTGAGCCACCATGAGAGTGCTTAAAATCCAAGTCAGGTCCTTTGGAAGAGCAGCCAGTGCTCTTAACGGCTGAGCCATCTCTTCAGCTACACGCCCCAACTTCAGGTGCAAAAAGTGTGGATTTGATGAGTGGCGGGGAGTGCTTGTGTCTGACCAGCTGGGCTAGGATTCCATCGAGACTCGTGCAGACATCCTCTGAATTGTAGACCCCGTTACCCCAGTTGAAGGGATTATCTGCTCAGAGGACTAGCAAATGTGAGTATGTATACTCATAGTCCTCACATTGTATTTCTAAAAACCTTCTCTACCTTGTGAATCTCTCTCCTTTTGTGGTCTTCTCCCTGTTATATGAAACAGCCTTCGGGATTGTGTCCAGAAGGCTTCTCTCAGTATCCATGCCCTGTTCCTTTGTAATTACAACTGAGGGTTTCTTGCCCAGCCTTATGTCTTCTTCTTTAAAGATAAACTAAGGTTTGTTTCAAAGGAAAGAATTCTATGCCAGAGGCTTTCCTTGACACCTGGCAGTAACAGGAGAAGGGTTGTGTGGAAGCTTTGAGCACAGTTGAGTGCAGAAATAACCAGATGCTGTGTGAAGGGAGAGCATCAGTGCAGCCCTAAACTCCAGGGGGAAGGCAAATAGGAATGGAGGAATATGGACGCAGAGAGCTGAGCCACAAGAAAAACTAGGAGATAAGTCTGTGCAGGAACCAAGGCGAGCAGGAAGGCTTGGAGGTATATTCAGCGCAGTAGCTCATTAAAGGACTCAGCGATGCCTTTCAGAGATCAATAAGGTGATTGAATGCCAGCAAAGCCACTCTGTGGACAATGGTACATGGCCTGGGTTAGCGCCTTTGTCTCTGGCTACAGTGTCATTAGCAAGAGAAGCTCAGGACAGAAACTCAAGGCTTGGTAGAGAGATGAGAAAGAACTGAAGGTGACCAGGGTCACATCGCCAGGCCTTGGGATGAGTCACATGATATAGACATTAGGACTTTTCACATGGGGCTGCCAACAAGTCATTTTTTTATGTAGAATTTCCCTTTCCCCTCTTACTACTGGTTTACACTGTTTGGGGTTTTATCAGGCTGGTAAGGATGAAGAGGTACTAGGCTAAAGGTCCCTTGGTAATTCTGCCTGACCCTAAACAAGAAGTGGAAGATGAAATCTACACATTCCCCCTACCCATTTTGAGTCATTAACAAATACTCTTTAGCAGGTAAGGTCCCAGTCCTAGTCTGACGTAGGAGGACCGTGTGATGGAGGCCATTTGAGTTACATAGGAAAATCTTGTCTCTAAAACCAGAAAAATCCAAGCAAACCATTCCCCTGCTGTGCGTGTGCCTGTCTGTGTGTATGTTTCTGTGTGTATAGACACTCCACCCCTGACCACTCCCTTTTGCCTTGTAATTGTGTTTCTTAAATCTGGGATAGAGCTACATATCTCTGGGCAAGACTAGGGGAGCAGAGGCTAAGACCTTAAACAAACAAAACTGCTTGAAGCTGCCCTGAGATCAGCTAAGGGTTATCTGTCTGCTTTTTGTTCTTGCTTCTTGCTGAGGTTCCCGTGAAGAGGGTGGGTGGAATCAGCCCTTCCAATGCCCATGGCTGTGTGGAGCTGACGCACTTTCCTCCTCTGTGGCCCAGGGAATTGTGTCAAAGCTCAAAAGCCATTGTGAGAATGGAATGGCACATCATGTCCCGGGGTGTGTTGGGGGATGGTCTTGAGAGCCCATGTTGGGAGTGAAGGGGTAGCGGGGAGGGGCGGGGGGGGGGGGGCGATGGTCATGGGATGTGGTTTCCCCAAGCACTTGCCAAATGTTGAGACAGGCAGCTTAACTCTGCTGTGTGCCAGCGGCGGGAGGTGAAGTGTGTGTGTGTGTGAGTGTGTGTGTGTGTGTGTGTGTGTGTGTGTGTGTGTGAGTGTGTGTATTGAGTAGTCTGTTTTAGAAGACAGTTTCAGCTATAAAATGAACACAGACTTTGAGCCCTAACAAACATGAATAATAATGTTAGTAAAAGTAGAGTTAATGTGTCGTAAAGACCGACTGTCAAGCCCTTAGGACAAGGGTAAATATGATTTCCCTTTGCATTGAAGCAACTGAAATCCTGATCAAGGCCATAGACCCAGCAAAGAGTAGACGGAGCCCTTACTGTGCTCGACTCTGAAGTTTGTGCTTCTCCTCTGCCTTTCTCTCATACATAATATCACCATCTCGTGTTTCTCCTGCAGATCCCACGGATGGTAAAAGTTGTTGAAGAAAGCTCACCTTACTTTAAAATCATCAGCCCCAAAGACATCGGCCACAAGGTAGCCCCTGGTGTGCCATCTGTATTCCGAATCCTCTTCACTCCAGAGGAGAACAAGGTAATCCCAACACCAGCAAAAGATTGATTATGTGTCTCTAGCGCTCTGTAGTTCGACTCCAAACACTCACGGGGCTGCCAGTGTTCATGGGAGCGTCCGTGGTATTTGAAGTGGGCTGTGGTGGTGGCAGTGGTCACGAGGGTCATTTTGATAGCTCTTGATATTGGCAGTTAACCCGTGATGGTGTTTTGTTAGTGTGGTAGCTGTATTAGTCTGGGGTTTTGTTGGTGGTTTTGTTATTGTGGCAGAATACCTGAGGGTGAGCATGTGGAAAGAAGAGATGCATCTAGCTCCCAGTCTTAGAGGCTGACACTCCATATAGCACAGGTCTAACTCCAGCAAGCCCCACCTCTGTCATAGCTGAGTCACCTCACGGTAGATGACATCATTTACAAAGGAGAGGTGGGATGGTGATCAAGGAAGCTACAACTTACAGAAGGACCAGCAAGAGCTTCCTCCACACACTCTGCCAGGCTCCACCTCTTAAAGGGACACCACCTACCAACATCATTATGCTGAAGACCAATCCGTCTGCCTATGAATCCCAGAGTTCAAGCCATGAACAAAACATAGCAGCGGAGCTGGTATTGGTGGCTCTGTGTGTGGCATTGTTATTAGATACGATGGTGGTGAGAGGAGAGAGGAGGAAGGGAGATAGGAGAGAGGGGTGCTGTTATACTAGTGATAAGCAGAGAGCTATTGTGTCTTTGAGCCCTAAGTCACTAGGCTGTGAGAGAGCCTGACCCTGCTGGACACTCCCTGCTAGCCTCTAACCCAACAGGTTTCTACTATATCCCGTCAAAGGGCCACCAATAAAGAAGAGGTACAATCTGCATGCAGTAAGCTGAGAAAAAGAATAAAGACCATGTCTTTGGTTGGTGGGTCATATATCTCTCCTCCCAGAATTCCAACCTAGCTGAAAAAGAGGCCTAAATTCAAATATTGATCACATTCAGCCTTCATAGCAAAAACATGGCCAAGGCTCAAGGCTGAGAGGAGGTTCTCCATAGAGGACTGAAGTACCTTAGAGTCCCCCTCAAACACAGCAGGGAAGGAAGAGCTAACGCCAGAGATCTGCCTGGTCAACTGAACCCCGTCTGCACACAAACAGCCAAGGAAGAGCCGGCACACTAAAAGATAAGGCCGTTTCCTGCCTCAGCACCACCCGAAGGTTCTTCTGGGTCACAGGAACCCAAGGTTTGCCTTGGAGGGAAGAAGCAAGGATGCAGGAGTCAGAGAGTAGCTCCCCGTCTGGGCAGGGTTGTTGGCTGGGTTTACTTCCCACTTTGGGAGCCCAACTGGGGCTGAGGAGAGGGAGGGAAGGGATCCACTACCTTACGAAGGAGGTAGAACAGAAAATATCACGTAACTGGACATGAGCAGCAAGCTCAGTTGGCTGTCAGCATAGGTGGCAGCATAGGGGACTGCTTAGGTGGCAGCTTAGGTGGCAGCATAGGTGACTGCTTAGGTGGCAGCATAGGTGACTGCTTAGGTGATGGCATAGGTGACAGCATAGGTGGCGATGGGGGAATGATCTCCAGGTATCATCCCTTTCTGAGTGGCCATTGCCGGGGGAGGGATAACCACACACTTTTGAGGATATGGCCACCCATAGGCTTCCTGTGTTCCAGGGGTAGTGATAAACAATGAGCTATCAAAAAAGGGTGAGGGGACCTGGAAGAGATGTGTGAGGGATAGATATGATCATATTTCCTTCTATACATGAATGAAATTCTTAAAAAACAAAGAAAGCCCTAGAATAAAAAGATATAGACTGAGTATAATGTTAGCAGCTGGCATACATATACACATCCATATCCATATTATGCCGTTATAGCTGGAATCAATAGATGAGCCAGACAAGATAGCTCTGAACTGCCTCTCTGCACTAATACTTATTGTGCACTGTTAATATCATTACCAGCAGTCTCACTACTAATGTGGCCGTGACTCCTTTTCTGCAGGGCAGGGCCACAGTCTCTCTTGGCTGGTTTCCTGACATGTCACTGGTCATAGTGTTGCCTATCTCTTGGATTGTGTTTGTGGAATGTGGATGTACTTGGCAATCACTAGAACAAGTGAGAAAATGAATCGGATGTGAGGTTTTTTTCGCTGTGGATTGGTGAATCAATCCCTCCCTTCCCCCGCCGGGCTCTCTAGCCAAAGGCTATCTGTGAAGAAAAAGAGCCTGGGTTTGGCTGGGACTGGGGTGTCATATTCTGGCACCATTGTTTTGTGGACAGCAGATTGTAGGCCTCTGTGTGGTCTGAACTACAGAGCATGTTTGATTTGGGGACTCATAGTTCTCTCTTTTTTTTTTTTTTTGTCTTCTTCCTTTGCAGGAGAATATGTGTTTTCTGAGGAAAACACATATTCCCCCAGAAATGTTGGTCCACCCTCAGGAACTCTGACTGAGAGAGCTCTATATGGGGCTCAGAGGCGATGGGATACAGTACAGTGTACTCGAGGAGACAGAATAGTCTTAAGTGTGTGCATTACAAGGTTTCAATCATCAGAACTGTGTATTAAATATTTCTGCTTTCCAACGCCCATGAATATCTGACTTAGAAGCGGTACGATGGCAGAGCGGTGAGTGGGTGGAGGTAGGATGGAGCTAGACTGAAGGGCTGTCACTTGCAGGGGAGTCTGGGTGATGTAAGGTAGGCTGGAGTCTGTCACACTGTCCCATTGGCTTCTGGGTGTTAAGGTTCCCCTAAGCAAAAGCTGACACTCTCCTGCCTGTGTACATCACAAGCAATGGTTGGAAGGTATCCTATGTCTCTTGGCATTCACTTTATAGGTGTGAGATCCTAATATTCATTCACGTCAAGGATTCACGTGCTTGGCTGTATTGTTTTTTACTGTTTGTCCGACTCCAGATGTTGAATTACCCCCTTGACATTTCATTCCTCCAACACTGTATATCTATTAGGAACCCCTAGTTTAAGACAAGTTAAATGTTATACTGTTACTTCCTCTGGGTATTTAATGTCATGGAAGTTGACAAATATGTATAAGGAGGCATGATGAGACTAATGGCTACCTAGGAGAAATACAATTTCCCAATTTTAGATTCCGTTAAAATTTAATAAACAGGCCCGGTAGCCTAGGCTCCCAATCCTAACTACCTGAAGGATGAAGCAGACCAGTCTCCAAGGTCAAGGCCTTCCTGATTTTGTGTTGGGATTGGCTGTAGGTGATACTCTGGTTTACACTCTTCTTTCTGAAGACAGAGTCAGTTTCTTTTGCTGCTTCGAGCAGGAAGGATCCAGTATTCAGTATCCCACTCATCCTCACTGTTGGGAAGCTGACAGGGCCAGTGCACAGCATGACCAGCTAGGTTCAGGCACTCGCCATCCAATGCAGTTCCAGAAGGCAGCAGAGGAGTAAAGTGAAGCCAGGTCTGCTTTAGGAAGCAGTCAGTCATGCTAGCTGGGCATCCCTCTTTGTTCAGCGGACCAGACTGACAGTCAAAGGGTTGACGCCACCATTTTTTTGCAGCTGTGTCCCCTGCTGTGCCCCTCACTCCACGACCCTCACATCTGGAGGGTGAGATATGTAAATTGCAGCGTGTCACATTTAATAAGCTCATCCCCTTTCAGCTGGATCATCAGCACCTGTGTATGTTAGCACGCTGAAGATGATAATGCAATTTCTTCCCTGTCATGTATTGATCGGTTTCCTGGGCATGACACTTGCTAAGAATGCCAAATGTCCAGATAACAGGTGCAGTCAATTCACTGTGACTTTCCCTATCTCCTCCCACACGGACTTAAAAAAAACCCCAAAACACTGGATCAGTCTAGTAATACCATTGTGTGTATAATGCACCATGGAAGTGTAACCGTCAGTGCTCTTATCGAATCGTACTAAGGAATTCTGGAGCCTGTCACTAATTTTCCTGACCTCTTAGATTGTAATCTTCATTCCTAAATTGAGTTGGGGGAAATAATAAGCTTTGGTAAGAGGAAAACACGGAACACTGACTTAGAGTCAAGCAAGCATGTTTGTATAGCGCTGCAATGTGAGACTGTAGCAGCATTTGGAGGAGGAAATGCAGGGTGGGGATTTAATAATCAAGTTTTGATGGAACCAGAATGAAGAAGGCACATTAATTACAGCTAAGTCTAGGTATATTGGCATTTGTTATGCTATTCTGTCTTCTCTGTGATGTTTCTAGGGCAAATATCCAATTAGTTGTTAAAATGGCTTTCATATGAAATTTAATAAGTGTCTCAAGAAGGACAGGAGAAAATCATATTTTATGTGCTCTAGGTATATAATAATGATAATAATAATGTATAATAACATATTTCTAACACTTTGAAGAGTAGATACCATAAAATCTTCTGGGGTTTAGGGTATGAGGTCTCATGTCAACTAGACCAGCCTTGAAGTCAATGAGAAGCTGAGAATCACTGTGACTGCTGGCTCTCCAGCTTGGCACTGGAATTACAGGCATTTCCATCATTTCTGACTCTCCCAATCAGTAATTTTCTTTGTTTCGGGCTTTTTTTTCTTGATTAAATTTAGCTCTTCCTAGATCTGTCTGGGTCCTTCCTATAAGCCCACCGCCTAACATCGTGCCAGCCACAATGAAACAGAGCGTTAAGAACTAACTTCAAGAAAATATAAAGCAGTTTTTCTTTCAATCTGAGTGTGTCTTATAGATCATAAAGGCAGAAGCATGTAAGAAGGTTTTTCTTTTCTGCCTATACTATAAATTAGCATCCTTTCTGGTTGTTTTAACCAGGAGAACAATGTCTAAGGACTCTGTTCTGGGAAGGACGCTGTCTGCGTTTGCTTTTGTGTCTCCCATGAGCCATCTCTCTGCCTTTAAACCTTCCGGACTACTAGGGCATCATTTGATCATTAGCCTGATAAGAATCTCAGGGATTCTCTTCATAGTTCAGGATTGAAGCAAATATCTGAAAGGAAAATAATGTTCTTTCACTCACTCAGTGGCTTGTTTCATCTGGGGTTCCATTCTTTGAGCTAGAGCACTGTGGCTAATGAAACAAGGCTTCATGGATCTTGTGATCCACAGTAAGAGGACATGCTGCGATGTAAATCAGTGTCAACTGCTGACGTGCTACAGAAGAGACAATGCTGGGGATTCTTTTCCTTCAGTAGGAGGGTGAGGGAAGGGTTCTCAGTTGAGGTGACATTTGGGTGCCAAGTTAACATCAGCCATGCAAATGCCTACGGGAAGAGCCTTCTGGGAGAAGGGGCAGAGACTATAAAAGCCCAGTGGCAAAACTATGCTGGCCAGGAGCTCAGGAGAGTGCCAGAGGCTAGTGGGGCTGCAGCAGAGGAAGCTGCTGGGAAAACCAAAGGGGGCGAGGTCATAGGAGTGAGAGGATGGAGAACCAAAGGGGATGAGGTCATAGGAGTGAGAGAATGGAGAACCAAAGGGGATGAGGTCATAGGAGTGAGAGGATGGAGGTGTTGGGAGGTCGTGTAACATAAGATGGGAAGTTGCAATGAACTCTTCAAGACCTTTTTTTTTTTTTATGGAAGCGTGTACCATCTGTAAAGCTTGAGAATTTAAAGAACTGTTTCACATCACAGATTTCAATCGACCACTGCATGACTACTCTGGCTTTATCTGTCTGCTCCTTGCCACAGTGGATTTTGAATCCATATACCATATCATTTCAACTACAAATACTTCAATATTTGTCTCTAAAGATAAGGACCTTTTAAGATGTTAATAAGATCACCAGTAAATGTAAACAAACCATGGTCCCTTAAGACCTCCAATAACCCAGTGGGTATTCAGGGTTCCCCTGCTGAGTCAGGTTGTTTCAATCAGGGAGCAAGTGAAGTTTGTCCATTGACCCTCACTGACTTATTTAGAATGATCGTCTGTCCTCTGTGGTTTATAAACTCTTGGGTAGGTCAGAGCCTTGATTAGGTTCATGACTTCTTCTGGGAGCCTGTTGTGTGCGCTTCCTGCTGCATCACTTCAGGAAGTGTACAGTGTCTGTATCTGTTTCTATGGTGACTCAGTGAGGGTCATCCCTCATCATCCAGGTCTCACTGTGTAAATCAGGCTGACCTCAAACTCATAAGGATCCTTCTGCCTCTGCCTTCTGAGTACTGGGGTGAAAGGCTTGTACCTCTACCCCTGACAACTTTTAATAGACACACACACACACACATATCACTTCAGCATAGCCATCCCTTTTGTGCGAAACCATATAAAAATATGGCTTAGTGGTTTTTAAGCACTGTGATCATCTCTTGCCAGTAATACAATACCACAGAGCAAATAAGCTATTCAAAAGAAAATTTTATTTTTGATCCTCATTCTGGTCCTGGGGTGAAGAGCCAATTTGGCCCTGATGTTCTTACAGGGGGGAGTCCTGAGGCAGATATCTGGGTGTTTAGGTCCCTCTCTTCTTACAAATCCACCAGAAATGCAACCATGGGGGCTCTAGACCTTCTCTGGTATTAGATGCCTTCCAAAGTCCCAAACTGTAAGCACCTGAGTTGGATTTCAATTATCCTGCAATCATAGAATGGGGATTAAAGATCAACACATGAACCCTTGATGAGGGGCACACCCAAACACATGGAAACCATGGCGACTTGCTGTCCCATACATAGTTACTGACCACAGAGACCCGGCTGAGTATGGACCAACATCTCTCCAGCTTCTGAAAACCACTACTCTACTCTTTTTTTTTTTTCTCTGAGTTTGACTGACTTAGCTCCTCTAGATACACGAAATCATACGTTTGTCTTTCTGTACCTATTGTATTTCATTTAATGCAATGTCCTCTGGAGTTAGATGTATTGTCGTGAATAACAGACTTTTCTTCCTTGCATAGTATTCTGTAGTATGTATATGCATGTGCATGTCTTGTTATATTTTCTGTATTTGTGCACTCCTTGATCTACACATGTGCTGATTCCCTGACTTGGCTGTTTGGCACTGTGAACATGTAGAGCTCTTTTGTACACTGATTTCATTTCTTTTGGATAAAAACTCAGACATAAAATCCTTGGGTTATGTGGTGGCTCAATATCTATCTATCTATCTATCTATCTATCTATCTATCTATCTATCTATCAAAGTTTTGGAACAGGTTTTCTTTGTGTGTAGCCTTGGATGTCCCAGAACTAACGCTACAGATTAGGTTGGCCTTGAACTCACAAAGATCTGCCTTCCAAGTGCTGGGATCAACATGCTACCAACGCCTGGCTATTTTTAACTTTTTTGAAGAATGTCCATGATGTTTTCGACAATGACTGTGCTAATTTGCATCTCTGCCAACAGTCAACAAAGGAGTTGGCATTCTAACTCGATTCCCTGCTGTCTGTTACATTTCCCAGCCTGCTTTGCTGCAGTGTATGTGTAAGAACTGGCCAATGAGTGAAGGCAGCAGGATTCCCAAGGTTTCTACTTGGAGGCAGACAGTGCAGCAGGGGGTTCTCCCCTCTGTCCCCTGCTGTCCTTCTGGCCTCCAGCTTGACTGGAAGCACTGCATCCCCGGGGTCGCTCTAGCCCATGAGGTGACTTTGAGGAAAGAGCTGTGAGACAGACTGGCAGAAAAGAATTGGAAGCTGTGTCCCACCAGACGTTTAGACGCCCCATCAGTATGGCCCGCATAACCCTGTGTTTTGTTTTCCTGCTGTCTATAATAGACTGGAACTGTGACAAAGCCAAGGGTAGAGGTTTGCAGTAGTTCAGGCAGGTGACAAGGACTGTTTGAACTAGAGTAGTGACACTGAAGGGGAGTTAAGAGGTCTTATTAAAGCCACCAGGATCTGGATAAGGAAGTGAATTAAAGAATGGAGCTAGTGAAACTCAGAAAATTGTGGTCAGTAACTGAAAAAAATGAAGGCACCGTTTGCAGAGTGGGACAAGGATGGAAAAGCAGGCTTGCAAGGCTGGGACTCAGGAGTTAAATGTTGAATTGTCTCTTGGACTTGGAAAAGATATTAGTGATCTTGGCTCGAAGACATTTTATGAAATGCTGTGTACAGAAGCCAAGATGCTTCAGAGAGAACGGAAGGTGAGGGGGTGGTGACACTGGGTCCAAATTAACACCAGGAAGGAGTTTTGCTACAAAGTCATTGAAAAAAGTGGGAGGGGGGATAGCTAGAGGTGCAGTTTATATATAAAATATATAACATGAAGCTTTTCAAATGTGATTGTAAGCTGACGTGCTTATTCCTCAAAGAGGGAAGTCTAGAGATTCGGGGCAGCGTTGAAATGACAGAGAGGCTGGTGTCTAGTGTGTAGGAGAGAGGTTGGTCCTTGGAACAAGATGAAAGCAGATGGCATGCAGGTGAAGGAACAAGTACCCATTACTGGCAGGTGGTGTAAGAAGAAATCACTTGTCCTAGTGGATAACATCATAATACATATGAATTATAAGTAAATTCACATTATCACTTTATAGTAAATACCAAATGGTTAAAATAAATTTCCTATATCTCATCTCTCTTTCCATATGCAAGGTCAAAAGTCATTCTCTTAATGACATTTTTATGGAGAAATGTAGCTGTCCCCAGGATGCTGAGACCTCAGCTGGACCACAGGCCAAACCCAAGACGTCTGGCCAATCCCACTTTTAAACTCACTGGACTTTCTATACCAAGGAATTCCTTCTGAGAGTGACTCTGAGACTGAGAAGCTATGATATAACAGAGACTTCTCACTGGTCGAGGAATTCAGCAGGTTATCTGGGGTGCCAAGGGCGGACTTCCCTAATTCCCTGTCAGATCTGGTGTCTCTTGTTTGCCATTTCCTGTAACAGGCTTAGGAGTGAAGAAAAGGGAGAGAAGGGAAGTGAGGTTTTAAGCACATTGGCCTTGGCTTTGACATACAGCCATTTATTGGAGTAGAAGACACCATTTCCCTCTGCCATGTCTCCAAAGGAAAGAATTCTGACTGTACTTGCCTTCTACCAAGGGACTAATGTCAAAATCAAGACTCGCTCTTTTCACTCCCAGAGTCAGATCTTTTCTGCTCATATTTTTCTTCTGTTTTTAAGGATTGAAGTATGTCTGGAGGATGGGGTTGGGTGGTAGGGTTCAGGAAAAAGGCTGTCTGGACAGTACTGCTACTGGGGTAGCCTTTTAGGATGGAGAGTGACTCATGACTGAGCCTGTCATAGTAGAAGGGACAGCGCTTGGAGCCAATGTCCTGCCTTTGAATGGTGACCTGATTCCTCTGCATCTCAGGGCAGGGAAAGGGATTCCGTCAGCATGGGTAGTTGCTCCTGACTCACCAGTAAAGCACTGTATAACATAATCTATATATTGCATAATTTAACATACTCATACACCTACCTTTGGGGATTAGAGTGTGCCTTAAAGGAAGTGTTTAAAAATTGTCTTCATGGTCTTTCCTGGATGTAGGAATCAAGTAAGGAAAAACAAAAAACCAAACAAATTGCGACTTCATGCCTAACCTCTGTTTGGGAATTTGAGAAGATTCCACACCATCCCTGCTATCACATCAGTCGGCCTTCTCTGCTATCTCTAGCTGCCTTAAACCCTTGGAGCAAGACATAAGACAGGAGCCTGGAACTAAAAACAAAACACCCCAGGTTGGCCTGAGAGCCCCACTCTGCAGGACCCCCTCCGTGCCTTAATTAGCACTACTAGCCTGACTGCTTTCCAGTTTGTAATTCCCAACAAACCCTTTGCTGGCTGGGTTTGAGTACCTAAGGGAGAGAAAGTGAAAGCAGTGTTCTGCCTCTTTAAGGCTTGGCTGTCATCCCAGGAAACAATCCTTGAGATTGAATTCTAGGGGTTTTCCTAGGATCGGATACTCTGGTGCAGTTTGTACCTCCTTCTGTCCGGGTGTCATCAGTCCCAAGCTTGGCTTTGCTATCTGAAAAGCAAAATCAATTGCAAGGCTAAGAGCCCAACAACTTAACTTTAATACATCTTGGGAGTACTGTTCATTAATTTTTATTGCTCACGCCTACCCAAAGACTTTATGTTCGAAGTCTCCCTTGCCAGGAACTCTCTGTTCCTGGATCTCTCCTGGTTAGTTCCTTTTGCATTTCAGCTCTGCATCCAAAGGTCACCTCCTCCGGGAGGCGTCCCTGGTTATTTAAGACTAAGTAGCCCCTTCTCACAGCAGCGTTTGCCTTACTTACTATTCTACTGTGATAGAATACCATGATCAAGGCAACTTATCGAAGGGAAGGCTTATTGGAGATCATTGTGCCAGAGGGATAAGAGTCCATCACAGTCACCATTAGGCAGGCACAGCCAGCACAGAGGCACCTGGGCAGGCAGGCATGGCCACTGGAGCAGAAAGCCAAGAGGTCACATCTCAAACAGCAAGCACAAAGCAGGGAGAGATAGCAAACTGGTAGCAGGGTGAGGCTGTGAGATCTCAATGCCAACCCGCAGTGGCATCCTTCTTCCGGCAAAGCCACACCTTCTATGTGCCCCCAAATAACACCATCAACTTGAGACCAAGTGTTCAAATGCCCGAGACTATGGGATCCACTAGGGCTTTTGACATATTATTATTTTCTCAAAGCCCCCACCATGCTCTGAGCTCACCTTGCCCTAGCATAGGGACATTTTTCGTACTGCCACCATCATTACATCCACAACATGAGTAAGCACATATTGACTGTTCACCTGTCACCATATTTAGTATGTGAGAGTAACCGTGACAGACCATATTTATTGAGACCTTCCTCCCCGAAAGATGCTAAACTAAGCGAGCACATTAGTCCACAGTTGAGATCAGCATCATCTCCTGCTGGGGACTACTGTGGTGACCTACTAGCTGGCTTGTCTTTCTCTACTGAAGTCCCCGCACAGTCTGCCACCCTCATGGTCACCAGCACCTTTCCGAAACTATAAATTGGGTTGTGTTGCGATCAGCTGTCCACGGTGTGAATGCTTCCTGTCATCCTCAAGTCCTGCCACTGGCTTAAAAGATGCCGATTATGGGATGGATCCCCGGGTAGGGCAGTTTCTGGATGGTCTTTCCTTCCATCTCAGCTCCAAACTTTGTCTCTTTAACTCCTTCCATGGGTATTTTGCTCCCCATTCTGAGGAATGAAGTATCCACACTTTGGTCTTCCTTCTTCTTGATTTTCATGTGTTTTGCAAATTGTATCTTGGGTATTCTAAGTTTCAGCCAGCAAGATTTTGCTGACAGGGCCCTGATATAACTGTCTCTTGTGAGGCTATGCCAGTGCCTGGCAAATACAGAAGTGGATGCTCACAGTCATCTATTGGATGGAACACAGGGCCCCCAATGGAGGAGCTAGAGAAAGGACCCAAGGAGCTGAAGGGGTCTGCAACCCTATAAGAGGAACAACAATATGAATTAACCAGTACCCCCAGAGCTCATGTCTTTAGCTGCATATGTAGCAGAAGATGGCCTAGTCGGCCATCATTGGGAGGAGACGACTTTGGTCTTGTGAAGATTATATGTCCCAGTACAGGGGAATGCCAGGGCCAGGAAGCAGGAGTGGGTAGGTTGGGGAGCAGGGCAGGGGGAGTGTATAGGGGACTTTCAGGATAGCATTTGAAATATAAATGAAGAAAATAACTAATAAAAAATTGTTTAAAAGAAAAAAAAAAGATGCCCCGTGGTCACCCTGCCTGCCCCCACCTCTCCTAGGTCTCTAACTACTCCTCCTGCCTCATTTCTCTCTGGCCACAGGCTCTGAGTCATGCTCCCCCAGAGAGCCATCCCAGACGCATAGCTTCATTTCTCACTCTGGTCTTGGCTGATATGTAGAGCCCTTTGCAGCCTCCTTTCTCTGAGCACTGTTTTAATCTCACCTTGTTTGTTTCCTTGGTTGCTTGCTTATTTTCCATTCGGCGTTCTCCAATGCTGTATTCCAGATTGCCCTTCATTCAATAAATATTTGTCAAATTTTTGCTAAGTCCGGGCTATGGTGTAGTCAGTGAGATGGGAGAGCTAAGTTTAGATGGCACAGACAGTAAGGTCTCTGTGAGAGGGTGGACCGCTGTGCAGATCCTGAGAAGATGAAGGAAAAAAACACCAAGCATAACCAGAGAGAAGCCAGGTATGAGCGAACAAATGTTGCGTGTGGAGGCTCTGAGCGGGAAAGAAGGGGTTGTAGCTGCAGAGGTGAGCCAGCAGGACAGGAGGAGATGTGGCTGAGGAAAGGCCAGAGGCCTCACTGGGGAGTCCTGGAGAGCACGGAAGCCCTCAGCCTGTCCAGTCTTGGGGGAGACACTATCTGAAGTGACTTATAATTTATCTGGGTCCCTCTGGCCCTTAGATGGAAACGGGCTTTAAATAGGGAGGGTCCCATTAGCCCAGGAAAACCCGCAGTGCCAGGAGGAGGATGGCAAGACGTGTTGGACGCAGAATATTTCTTTGTTTAAATTTATTTTATGTATAGTAATGCTTTGCCCACATATTTTGTGTGTATGAGAGTTCTAGAACAGATCGCCTAGAACAGGAGTTACAGACAGTTGTGAGCTGCTATGTGGGTGCTGGGACTTGAATCCAGGTCTTCTAGAAGAGCAGCCAGTGCTCTTAACTGCTGAGTCATCTCTCCAGCCCCCAGAATATTTCCTCAAGGCAGGCTGAGTTCTCTCTCATTGTCTGGGATCCACTGCCTGATGTTAATTTTGTTTGACCGTGGGTGTGGTGGGTGGGACTCTCATCCAGTGGTAGGCTAGAGTAGACTTGCTCACATAACAGTGGTGGGGTCTCAAGAACAAGACTAGAACTACCAAAACTTCTGTAAACTTCCATATAAAACTAGCACAATACACGGTACTTTATGCTATTCAAAACAAGAGGTGCAGCCTACCCTTCACTCCTGATGGAGGTGCAGAATCATATTGTAAAGAATGTATGTAAAGAGACCCGTCATCAGAATCATCCATCCAAACACATGAGGTAGAAGGATGAATGGGGTTTGGATGCAGGTGTGTTCAGCCCACAGCCAGTGGCCTTCATAGCCCAGAATGAATATATGTTGGGAGAGGTCCTTTCCTGGGGAGACAAAAACAAGGGCTCCCTGATCCACATGAGATCACAACAGCAAATCCAAATACAATTCCACCGAAGATAACCCAAGGAACCAATGAGTTTTTAAAGATGGGTTGCCCACAAGAGCATAGGTAACCCCAACACAGCTGAACTGGAAAGTCTTGGCCCTGCATGGATGGTGGCTTCCCCTTCTGTTAATCTTACCTAGTCTAGATACTCTAGCTCCTTTCTGAGGGACCTCTGAGGCCATAGATGTGCAGTTAGGGCCTAATGTCTGGGAGAAACAGCTGGAATCTCAGTTGAGGTCTGGCCTCTCTCTCCAGCTCCTCCTCCTATGACAGCAACATTATCAACTCTCAACAAGCCTGACTTGATAGTGCTGGTCTCTTGCAAGCAGGCACCAGTGATCCACTGAGTATGCTGGCTGTCTCACATAGAAGACCATATTCTACAACACTATGTGCACTCCAGCACATGCTGAGACCGCAGTGTCAGCTTGTAATGCCAGAAGTTTGGACACCCCTTGTAGAAGGAGGACGTGAGGGACGAGTAGCAATCTTTGCATCTAAAGAATACACTGCCTTGACTTTCATCCCCCCACTCCCAGTGCCCCCCACTCCCCAGTGCCACCTCACCTCCCAACCATTGGAGACACCTGAACTCCAAGATTCTGTACTGCCTGATAGGTTTTGACATTTGGCCTGCCCTTCCCTTTCAGCAAGAAGAACATCAGTGAAAGCACACCTCTGCTTGTCCTGAGAGGTTTGGAGTGAAATACAATGCGTTGGTTGGCACGATGCCTGCCATAGCCCCTGTTTCTCCTTTTATGGTGAACATGGTCACCACTCTGGCGTCCCCCACAGCTAATGATTGTGCCCTCCCCCGGCAGGATTACGCCCACATGTTGACCTGCATCACTGAAAGAGAAAAGTTCATTGTGCCGGTGAAAGCCAGAGGGGCTCGAGCCATCCTGGACTTTCCCGACGAGCTGAATTTCTCCACTTGCCCTGTAAAGTACAACACCCAGAAGGTTCTGCTGGTCCGAAACATTGGCAACAAAGACTCCATGTTCCACCTCAAAACTCGCAGGTACGCATTCCTGCAGCTCCTGACTTTGATTGATTACAGCCAACTCTGGCTGGCACAAGTTTGAATATAGCACTGGGTTGGAGTGGGTTGGTGGGAGTTGGCGGGGGGTGGGGTGGGTGGCTGTTGCTTGTTACTGCTTCAGCTAGGAGACCTTGTTGATGCAGATAAGGCTGTCTCCTTATCCTGAACATTCCAGGTTTACTATCCATTTCTTACCAAATTTTACCTTCTTTAATACAGAAGATAACCCTTGGGAATGTATAAGGGTTAGTTTTTGACATAGGCTTTTGGCTGGATTAGTTTGCCATTGGTGATGCGTCAGATTATCATACATTCAGTAACTTCAAGCAATATAAATCAATAGTCCCATGCTGCTGTAGATAATCTCATGTTGCCATGGGTGTCAGCAGGCTGTTAGCCTTTCTGGAAGCCTGTGAGGAGAACAGACCCCTTAGCTCTTCATCTTCTACAGAGTTATCAATATCCCTTGACTTTCGATCCTCAATTTTTGCATGGGGGGGGAGCTAAGGGGAGGGAGAGAGAGAAAGATAGGTATGGTAGGGAGAAGCTAGAGGAGCTGCCTCAAAAAGCAGCCTTCATCCCTGGACCAAATCCCCAGGCAGTCTTCAAAGAGATTCAGACCAACTTCCTAAAGAGTCTTCTACCTACCCCCCCAAAACAGAGGCAAAGTCTGACTTTGAAAATGTTTTCAGAGGTTGCAGGAAGTTTCACATTACGTGATTTAGTTCTGCATAGCATATATTGCAAGGAGCATGGAAGAGCCAAGCATCTGTCAAGTCATAGAACAGACTGCTTCTTAACTCTGTCCAAGAGAGAGAGAGAGAGAGAGAGAGAGAGAGAGAGAGAGAGAGAGAGAGAGAGAGAGAGAGAGAGCGCGTGTGCGCGAGCTTCAGGGAGGCGTGGCTTCATTCAGGATATGTGATCAGGCTTAAAGGTACAAGTCCATGCTCTGACAATACTCAGTGCCTGTGACTCTGTAATGTTACATGGTGAGAAGGGACTGAGTTTATAGATACAAATAAGACTGCTCAATATCTGACCTTAAAATGTGATAGATCGGGCCGTCCTAGAGGCAGAGGTAGACAGATCTCTGTGTGTTTGAGGCCAATCGTGTCTGCAAAGTGAGTTCCAGGACAGCCAGGGCTATGGAGTGAGACCATGTCTCAAAACAACCAAACAAACAAACAAACAATCAAACAAATAGAAATGGGGCAGATCAATATAAGTTCATTGATGGTCCCAATATAAACACCAGAATTCTAGGAAAATAAAACAGAGTTCAGAGTTATGTATGGGAAGAGAACTCCACCTGCTACAACTGGCTTTGACAATGAGAAAGTTTATGTGAGAGAGGTTGTATCAAGGACACAAGGGTAATAAGTGATGGAGTTGGGTTGGTTTCAATTTGACATTTTATTGCATTTCTACAGTGTTCTGAACTCTGTGGAATAGTATAAAGCAAGACCATCTCTGCTTTCTCATGCCATGCAAACCTGGTAACCTGCTTTTAATCCCTGGAACTTATATGTGAACGAGGTTGAAGAAAATCTATTGTACATAGTCGTCCTCTATCTTCCATATGAATACCATGACAGACATGCACACATGCATACACTAGTAATAATAAACAAGCATACGCATAACTACTTTAGGGAGTAAAAAGAACCATTTGTTATGGGCACATGAATGGTGGTTATGGAGTTGGTGAGAAGGCTCCAGGGTTAGAAATGTATGCTACTCTTGCAGAGGACCCAGGTTCAGTTCCCAGTTCCCACTGTGGGAGGATCACCACCACATGTAACTACAGATCCAGAGCATCCGATGCCCTCTGCTGGTCTCTGTGGACACCGCACTTATATGTGCACATTATCTATTCCTCCCTCGACACACATATTTATACAATTTAAAGTACATCTGCAGTGGCGGTCACCAGTGGGGTCTTAGCAAAGATGATGACCCAGAGAGAAGGCAGAAGATCAAGCTGAGGCAGGAGATCAAGTGGTTTTCTATGACTTTTGATGTGTGAGCTCATTTTTGAAGAAGGACTTTCTCTGTAGAGTCCTTTTCCTGCTTGAAGGATACAGGTCTCCAGAGGAATTAGTGTTTCTTTCATCAGGCTCAGATCTACCTCTAACTCCATTTCGAAAGGGGTTTATCACCTTCTTCTGGCCTCTGTGGCCTCTTGCACACTCACAGTGCATCTAAACTCCTGCAGGCATACATATATGTATACAAATAAAAATATTTAAAGCAGTAGATTGATATTTTTATATATAAGAGAAGTCATCCAATATGGAAAGACAAATACAGGCAGACTATCTTCCTGGACCAGTTGGCTGATTCTTACATTTTTCACCTGTCAGTTTCTTACATACTAGAAACCTGTAAATGCTAAGCCAAAAGTCCAAAACCCAAACCAAAATAAAACAAAACAAACTCACATCCAACAGTGCAAGATTGCTGAAACAGATCTAAGGCATGTCTTTTCATTTAGCCAGGTAGCTTGCACAAATCATCCTATATTCTTAACATAGCAATCCTGAGTTAAAACAAAGAGTAAACTCAGGGACCAGTGTGGAGTCACAGGCATTAGAGATCCTGGTCCGGCATTCCCACTTAATAGCTGAAGGTGCGAGAAAGAACTGACGTATCACATTCTCTCATGAGGTTAACACTGAGGCTGTGTTAGCACACATCGGCTGGCTCAGAGGTTGTTCATGGTTCTTCTGTGTGGCTTTCTTTCCTGTGTAGCCCATGGTGTTCTTAGCCTCCTACATCATTGGACTCAATTGTGTCTGACCATGGGTCACCAGAAGGAGACTAGGGGACTTGGAGCTGGGGTGTTTCTAGTCCCTCTCCATCTTCAGCTGAATCCCCATCTAGCCTGCCATCAGACTGGCCTGCCATCAGACTGGCCTGCCATCAGACTGGCCTGCCATCAGACTGGCCTGCCATCAGACTGGCCTGCCACTGTTTAAACTTTTCCTGACTCCCAGGATCTGATAACACTGGTACCTCCTTCCTTTTGCTTCCAACTAAGGCTGGGAATGTCTAGCTGCTGCTAGCCATCCCTGGATACGCTAAGCTACGTTTCTCATTTTGCCCATCTTTTGTGTAGCCAAGTCTCAAATCCCCACTTTGCAAAGCCTGCTGTTTTCCTCTTTACCTGCTTTGTGAAGCCGATGGTCTCCAGCCACATTGCCAGTGCAGTGAATACCCCAAATCCTCCCAGCTTCTCTTCCAGCAATCCCTTTTTCTGAATTAGCTACACTCAGCTTCTGCTGTTTGCAACTGAGACTCCTCTCAACGGCAGTGAGCAGGGATGTGGATGGATTGGTAACTTGTTGGATCTGTGGATCAGAATCTCTGCAGAGACCCCCCCCCCAATAGGTATCCTTTCTGAAAAACCACTCAGGTAGTTCTGCCTCCTAGACAGAGGACTCCTGTCAACATGATTCTTAATAAAGACAACAAAGGTGGAGGGGGGTGACAGTTGAGGACTTTCACATCCAACGCCTCATCTCTTAGTCTGAACACCCTGAGGCTCTGGATACAATGAGAAACAGCCCATGGAAAATTCTGTTAAAAACAGAATCTTGGTTTTGTTCTCACGTAAATGACGATCTAACTCATTTCTAAGATGATTAGGTTTATAAGAAAAAAATTTCCCTCATGCATCTGTGGGCTTCTCAGATGCAAGAGTTGTATCTGGCTCTCTCATCTGTGTGTGCTCAGCACCTAGCAAATGTCTAGAATAAATAAGTGCTCAATAAATGTTTATAGGATGCCTCCCCAACAATATATCACACAGGCAAAGCTGCAATTGTAAACCTCCACAATCACTTAAACTAAAAATACATGTTCCAAAGACTATAAAATGGGCGTAATGGTTTCTTCAGTAATACAGGGAGCCACGCGCTGTGCTATAAACTATACACAGAACATCAACAATTACCATTCAGCTTTATTACGAATGTGACCTAGAACTCTAGCAGGTCACACAATAACTTTGGCTACTAAAGTGGGATTAATACACGGAAGTGGATCAGAGAGGATAGAGAAGCGACTTAAAGATCTAAAAGCTCAAGTAAGAAGTAAAATAGCGTTGGGGAGAAAAGGTAAAAATATGATCTTCATCTTTTTTTTTTTTTTTTTTTTTTTCTGAGACAGGGTTTCTCTGTGTAGTCCTGGCTGTCCTGGAACTCACTTTGTAGACCAGGCTGGCCTCGAACTCAGAAATCCGCCTGCCTCTGCCTCCCAAGTGCTGGGATTAAAGGCGTGCGCCACCACACCCGGCTGATCTGCATCATTTAATATTCCAAGGCTAGACTCATGGTTTTTCAGAAGACCAAGTTCCTTCCATAACTAAGAATTTGATATTCATGAGGGTGTCATATCAAAACCAAACAGTTTAATAGACAAAGCCCGCCTTGCCCCGCCCCCCCCCCCCAGAGGATCGCCACTTCTCACTTCTTTGTGAGTGAGTTTCCTGACACTTGATAGTTTGCAGGCAGCTCAGCCTGAAGGCCCCTAGTAAAATGAAGTGCAAAATCAAATTACAGGCCGTGTTTAAGCAAGCACTAGTGCCTAATGCACTCTATCCAATTAGCATCTGATTTAGCGGGAGAGCTCTGGGAACTGCAAGAGGCCGGCTAGGGCCATCCCAGGTGACTTCCCTCACTGCTGAAGAAGTTTAGTGTAATCTAAAACTAACAATTAGTGTGCAGGGAAAGCATCCATTACCACTTTATAGAATTTGGAACTCCTGCAGGTCAGTCCTACAGGCCCGACCCTGGTGTCACCTTCTCTAGAGAAGATTAGCTGAGGTTCTGCGATAAGATAACCTCCAATTCATTTCAAAATGTTCTCTTGCTACCAAGGTGTATTTGAGAGGAAAATAGAGGTTCAATAAAAAAGATATTATCAAGTGGAGAGGCAAAGATAGGAGACCTTACCGCCATGTTATTGTCAAAGCCAGGAAACTGGGCCCCATCCTCGGGGTGTCAGAGTCTTCCTGAACCAGAAGGGAGGAAAGGACCTCAGACTTGGAAGGCTCATCATCTTCCACAAAGGAAGGTCTCCTTGGCTACCGAATGTTTACTCCTTTTCTATCCCAAGACACTATAAAAAAAAATTAATGAACGATGGCAAATGTTTTATTGGCTTTTGTGATTTGACTGTGGGCTAAGGGGTGCAGCTCGGTGGCAGAGCATGAGTCTAGCGTGTTCAAGGTCCTGGGTTTGACTCCCACAATATTTTACCATAATTCCATCCAACCGCCTCTGCTGTATGCTCCTGTAGTTAGAGGGTGGTGCGGATGGCAGAGACCCAATTGTCAACATGCACACAGGACTCCCACAAGCAGAAGAGGCCTGGGGAGGGCAGGAAGTACCCAGCCTGGGGGCAAATCTCGCTCTCCCCCTCCCCTCTATTTCTGCCACAACTGGACAACTTTAGGCAAATTACTCACTCTTAGGGGAACCTGTTCTGGTCATGTTTAAAAGTCAAGTGTGTTACTACTTACCCAAGGTATGTTGAATGATTCAGAAGTGTGTTATGTGTAGAACAGCCCCATGATAGAGTGTCCAAGCCCTCACCCTGCCCGCCCACCGCCAGGTCCTTCCTCTGGGTCCTTCCTGTCTCTTCCTGCACTTCACCTTGTACCAGAATTTGCTTTCATGGCTCCTTCTCTCAGTAGCTAAGAACCCTTCAGAGGATGGGAGGAAACTGGAATTTTCAAGAGCACTACTCTATGTGCAGACCCACACAGGTGCTCCACACACGTAGCCTTCTCTGCGAGTGGTGACTTTTAATCAAAGTTGAGGTCAGTGATAGCAAAAGGAGCAAGCATCGCATGAGGGATTGTCTGAGAGGATCCCCACAGTCCCAGGCTGTCTATATAGGAGGCACAGTGTGCTTGGACAGAGCAGGAGCAGTGCTTGTGGGTAAAGAGAGCAAAGCCTCACCACCTACCCTACCCCAGCTGACTGGGAGTGTGGCAAAGCATACAGGGGGCTAGACACATGTGAACATGTGTAACCAGGACGCAGGACCTGGGCAGGAACAGATGGCATGTGACTTTGGATGCTGAGGGTTTGAACTGTATAATCGGATAGATCACAAGGCCCAGTGATGGTCTCTGAGCGGGAGACTCTTAAGTCATGTTGCACATGGTGTGTGTGTGTGTGTGTGTGTTACACTCTCCCCAGAGCTGAATGAGGGAGAGGGAGAAAGGGCAGGGATACAAGGTTGAACTTAACTAAACAGCCAGGTGTGTCGTTGGGTTCCTTCTTCAGCATCCCTAGAATGCCAGTGCAGGAGGATAAAATAGCAATAACAGCAAACATTTGCATCATACAATACCTCTATGTGCCAGACATTATTATCCCAAACATTTTACCTCTGTTGACCCTTTACTGCTCACTGTAACCTTATGAGGCAGATTCTGACTTGACCCATTTCTAGTTGAGAAAACTGATTTCTAAATGACTCGTCCAAGGTCATGGGCCAGCCAGACTTTGGGCTCATTCAGCCATCGCCAGAGGTTAGTTTAGAAGCAAACAACTCCAGGGCACCCAACAGTAGTGCAGAGGGCCCACTGGAGAGTTGGTATCGTGAGTACCAGGAAAGGAGAGAGGAAGGAAGAAAGAAGATCAAGGAACGGAAGAAGAGATCCAAACAGGGGGCAGCAGAGAAAGCGAACAGGCATTTTCTCTGGAGGCCACAGAGGTCCTAGTAAGTAATCGGGGTACCTAATGTGACCCTTGTATCTGCTCTGTACCCCTGTGGCAGAAAGCTTGGGTTCTCAGGAGCTGAGTCCATTATATACAGGCAGACTTAAGGGATGATGATTCTAAATGCCGTGACAGTAGATAGATGCAAGTCCCGGGAAACAGCTCAGCCTGCCGCCACACTGCCCAACACATTACTTTGAAAAACTAGCAATTTAATGATGTGCAGTTGACCATGAAAATAATTAAATGGTCTGGATTTCCTGTTTAGAAGCAAGAGCTCTGTGAGTCGTTCGAGGTGCTTCATGATCCGGTCCAGCTTGCTATTCTCTTCCAGGGCCACCAAGAGAAACTATCTCCCACTGCTCAGGTGTCCCCCTGTGTCTCAAGATGCAGCATTCTCTCTATGCATCCCCTACCTTTCCTTGCCTTGTGCATATACAGGGAGCTGACCTCTATGGTGTGGCTTAATAGGTCTTTTGGCTATTAATTTTGCCTCAAATCCATCATAGCAGTGAGGGTAGGGAAGAGCAAGATACTCCCCAGCACGGTGGACACTTTGGTGGCCTTTTCCTTCTCTCCTCTGTATTCCACCCAGGTACCTAGCCCACAGGGTGGTACCACCTGCATTTAGGATTTCGCCTTTAGTCCATCCTCTGCAGAAGTATCCTCTCAGACTTACCTAGAAGTGTACCCCAGTAATCTCATAGGCCATTTAAAGCCTCGGCCAACTTGACAATAAGATTAGCAGTCATGGTATGGTTTGCTTTACGCAGCTTCCTAGACTGCCTGCCTCCTTTTGCTCACTAGGCAGCCATATCCTGGGATTCCTGTGCAGGTTTCTAAGTCCCCCAACCCCTTTCTCGTGACTTCTTGGGCCTATAGACAGTAGGAACCATTACAGACTTTTAAACATGTTAAGGTCCCTGCACTCCTCCCAATCTCTACAACAGAACCTTGTTACGCTTTCCCAGTGCCTCTACTCTGCTCTTGGGACTCCGATACAATTTTCCACTACTAAGACACTCTCTCCTCTGAGCTCTTGCTATACCTGACTTTCAACCCCTGGAAAGAAGTATTCTTTTGCAAACAACAGTATTTGCATACAGGTTTCCGTCTATACTTACCATTTTATTCCCAGCAGGACTATCACCCTGTCCCCCACCCCGAATTTAAAAAAAAAAAAAAAAAAAAAAAAAAAAAGATCTGAAAGACAAGAATACAAACAGGAGCATGGTCTGGCTCTTATCTTGCTGGTCGATTGCTGTTATTTTGACATTAAAATTACTCCTTTCACATCGGCAGGAAAATCATACGACACTCCTAGACTGGGAAGGTAGCTGTGAGCTGTACAAAGATCTAGAACTTGCGTCTCCTCTCCTCGTGCAGAGCTCGTGAGAAATGGGCTCTGACAGTGTCTCCATATATTTTGCAGTCCATACTCAGTAGAGCCAACGGGCGGGATTCTCAACGTGGGCGAATCCATGCAACTGGAAGTGGATTTTGAGCCACAGACTGTGGGCAGTCACGATGGAAAACTCATTGTGACTTATGACACAGGTATGCTTTTTCTTTCTTTTTTTCCTTTTCACTTCAGTTCTACATAGTAAGAAGGGGCAAATGGAAACACATGAGGAAGCTAGGATCCCTTTTGGTGGCATGAGCTTATAAGATCTGAAAAGTGAAGGGCCAACCACATATGAATGTTCCCACCAGAAATGATGCCAAGTCTTGTAGAATTCCCATCCAATTGGCTGCCCGACACTGAAAGCCCGAGGAATTCGGGACTCAGGGTGGAACCTACACTAGAAACTCACAATGATGGGCAGAGGTTATGAATATGTGTTTGCAAACTTGAAGGTAGTGTCCCTCAACCCCTGTGTGCTTTCTGTTTGATGCGTAGCTCCGTTTGTCTGCTTTTAAAATGCATGTAAATCCCAGTTCAAAATATTAGTGTCTGTACCCAATACTCTACTTAAAAATTCAGTGGTCTTAATCCTTGCATCAAGCAAGTGTTGTCCCTAATTAGCATCTTGCATAAATCCTGGACTGTATGTGTTGCCACTAACGATCACATCCGGGAATTACATTGGGTTTTGGTTGTTTTGTTTTTTGTGGTATTTTTCTAATGTTTCACTTGCAGCCATGTAGACTGCTGTCATTTGAAATATGCAGATGTAGATGTACACAGCCAGCCATAACATCTAGGTCACAGGTCAGAGTTGGTGGCTTTGTACCTTTGTGTCAGAGCAGGACAATTCCAGCCCTTCCCTTACGACCCGTGGTTAAATGGTCCTGGCTCGACCTTGGCCAACACAACAGCCTCACACAGCCTCACACAGCCAGTGGCATGGCGGAATGTCTTACCTGTTTCTGTCAGCTGCAATTCACTGGCTGCCAACCCAAGGTGACCCAGCTTAAACAAAAGAGGACCCTTTTGACCCACACAGGTAAAAACACTTGTCATAGCACAGCAGGACATGACTTTCCAAAGCATCTGGGCAGGTTTTACATGGAGTCCGCCAGCAAAGGCTGAGAGTTGCAGCTGCCTCCTCCCGTTCTCAGCACTGCCTGCCACTGTGTTCGCCTTCAATACACTAGACCTGTAGACTGGAATCAAAAGAACGGCTTCAATTTTCATTTCTCTAATTTATGATATAAGACATCTTTTCAGGGATAACTGGCCATTCCTGTATCGTTTCTGTTTGTTTAGATCTTCTGCTTGTTTTTCTTTTATTATGCATTTAAGTAACCTAAGTAAACAATCTAAAGTTACTCACCAGAAAGATGTAAGGTTCTTTTCTCCCAGGATACAGCATGCCTTTTAATTTCTCCACTGACAGTTCTTGATGAGTCATGAGTTTCAATTTTAATAAAAATCTGTTGCCATCTTGTTTTTCTTTTCAGATAAATTTTTGTTTTCTCCCTGCTAAGAAGTCAGCCTTTTCTATTCTGTGGTCGTGAATATATCCCATGTTTGTGTATATGAGCAATATAGTTTTAGCTCCTATGTGTAGGCGAAAGATCCAACTTTGACTTGACTTTCTGTGAGAGGCATCACTTTCTTATGCACACTGTCAGCCTCCCCCGCTCTCATTACCTTGCTCTTAATCACTGTTCCCTAGTGGACACCCTGTGAGATTAAAACAATTTCCTTCACTCCCTGGCTCTCTATGACTCTCAGTCTTGGGTGGACATTGGGTTTCTATCAGATGCCTTTATTGACATTACCAAAGACTAACTGGTCTTTATCCTTCTTGTATGATGATTGATTGAAAGTGCTGCTTTCTGATATAAATACAAATGTTCACTTCTGATAAATCATTGACATAGATTTGCTAATGGTTTGTTTAAGAGGTTAGTGTTTGCTCTGGCCGTTTTTGTGTGTCAACTTGACACAAGCTAGAGAACGGAGCCTCAGCCGAGGAAAAGCCTCCATGAGATCCAGCTGTAAGGCATTTTCTCAATTAGTGGTCAGTGGAGGAGGGACCAGCCCCTTGTGGGTGGAGCCATCCCTGAGCTGGTGGTCCTGGGTTCTGTAGAAAAGCAAGCTGAGCAAGCCATGAGGAAGCAAGCCAGTAAGCTGCACCCCTCTATGGCCTCTGCATCAGTGCCTGCCTCCAGGTTCCTCCTCTGTTTGAGCTCCTGTCCAGACTTCCTTTGGTGATGAACAGCAATGTGGAAGTGTAAGCTGAAAAACCCTTTCCTCCCCAAATGTTCTTTTGGGTCATGGTGTTTCACGGCAGCAATAGAAACCCTGATTAAGGCAGTATTCAAATTTGTAAGGAAAAAAAAAAACTATACTCTAATTTTCTTTTTATGTAAATAGCTATCTCAGATTTTAGCCGGATGAAACAAATTAGTCTTTAAAAAAAAAACCAGAACACACATTTTGAGCGTACAGGAGTTATCATCTTCTTTTATTCTTTGAGAGAAGGCTTGTGTTGTGACTTCCTTAAATGGCTACGAAGTTCTCTGTCCAAACCATGCTTTTCTTTTGCAAAAGAGGTGCAGATTCCTAATCACTGGCTCCCATTTCCTAAGCCAACTTTAAGGATATTTTGCCATCCTTTGAGATCTTAAGTTCCAAGTTCAGGATTGTTCAGAACAGGCACTTCTGTCTTTGTGATGCTCGTAAGCCGGCTGGCTGCCCTCCTTCCTCCTTAGCCGTGTGGTCTATCGCTGCGGCTGTATTAGTTTTGTTCACGTGCTCAGAGGGCCAGCTTTCCTTTGATTTTTCTTTACGCTTCACATTTTTCAAACCTTATTTATTTTTCTTCTTTATTATTTCCCCAGCTTCTTGTGGTGGTTCTCAGGCTTAGGGGGAGTGCTTAAAACACTGACGTTTAACATGTTCTCTTTCAGCATTTTATAAGATGTACACTTTAGACAAAATTCTTTTATCGAAAGCTGGCTTTATCTTCAATGCATATATTTTAGTAGGCCTCATTTTCCTGGGAAGTTAAGGATTTAAAATCTGCCGGTTTTAGTTTTCCTTAGGCCCAAAAGGTATTTAGCAAAACAATGAATAATCATCAAACTCTTGGGAATTTTATAGCTAGTTACTTTGTATTTTTTGTTTGTTTATTTGTTTTTGGTTTCGTCTTTAATTCTACCAGTGACAGAAAATGAATTCAAAATGATTTTAGTCCTGGAACCCTACTGAAACTAACATTATGGCCCAGAATGTGTTCGAGCTTGGTAAATGTTTCCTGTATTGGGAGCAGGTTACATGCTTCATAAATGACAATTAGTTACTAATTACTAATAACCATGGCAGTCAGCCTATAGCTCTACTAACGTTTTATCTCTTTTGGACAGCTGGTGAAAGTTACTAAAAATCACAAGTATAATTATGGATTTAGCATTTCAACTTTTGTGCCACCAATTTTCACATTGGCATTTTAAAACCCTAATGCTTGCTATGTATACATGTTGTATTGATGTAACTTCCTGTTGAATTAACCATTTTATTATGATGGTAGCTTACTGTTAGTGAGAGTCCTGGCATTTGTGGAGTAGAAAAGCTTCCTTTTGATTCATGTGGATGTGCAATGCTCTTTCTAATCCTTCGCTTTCAACTTTCCCACGTCTTCTTATTTAAAGTTTGACATTTAGAAGAATCAATCCCCAGGTGGATATTTTTTAATTGACTCTGAAAATCATCCTTTTATCGTTATTATTTTATATTATTATTAAATCTTTCCATTTGGCCCTTTTATGTTGAATGAGATTCCTGACACATGACATATTTGGATTGAAGTTGCTGACCACTGTTATTATAAGCACTGTGGGAAAAATGATAAATTGAATTTTAACTGCCGCCTTCCTATTATTAGCTATTGGTGTCGTTAGGTAGTGACATTTAGAAATGAGTGCTTATATACTCAATCAATGATGTATTTTTCCCATCTTGATATCCACAGGTTTATACAATATCAATTTTGGTTTTGTCAGCCCGTAAAACTAATGTATCAGGGGAAAAAATGTTGCCCTAAGAATTACCTTTTAGTCACAACACACAAAATTTTAAGCCAGGAGTCTGAAAGGGAATAACATGGGCTTTTGTCCTCACAAAATTATTAGTTTATTAAAAACTTACTTTCAAAATACTGCTCATTTCATTTTTAACTCATGCTTGTAATATGTTAATGTATTTAAACATATCTAACATAAAATGCTCTAATTTTGGAGTATAATTTATGAGTAAATGAGTCTTAATGGGTTGCAGTATAATTTAGAAAAGTTTTGCTAAGTTTTGAGATCAGTCATTTTAGGTATTCACATGATAGAGTCAAAGCTTGAAAAGCCAGTCATAATCTGACCCAGTCAAGATCCATTCCAGTCACAGTCTAATCTAGTCACAATCATATCAGTCACAATCAGATCTAGTCACAATCTAATCCAGTCATAATGTAAGCCAGTCACAGGCAACCCAGTCCAGATTTTAAGGGGAAACTGGAGCCCTGTGACATTGAGTGGCTTCCTGAAGGCTACATATCTCATCCAACATCCAATTAAAACTCAGATGTGGACTCTGAGCCCCGAGAACTGTCCTCTCCCACCCCCACTCCCACCCCAGGGCCGTCAGGGCCGTCTCCCTAACCCCTTGTATTACTTACTATACAACCACTTTCCTCTTTGATTTGCGGGCTTTGAAACGCAAGTCATTCTCACAGAGGGCCTGGATTCCGGTTTCCCTTCCTAGAAGTATCTGGAGTGATACCTATACTTACACTGCTATCCTGTGCTGAAGGACAGGCAGTTTGAACCACAGTGAATATTTTGTGTATTGAAGCTTTGCTAGTCTCGGAGAAGTTCATGTCCCTGCTCTGAGTGCTTCTGCCAACTGTGGAAAATGAATGATCGTTCTGAAGACTAAAGACAGTATTGCTTGCATAAAATGAGCTGTCGATAAGACTATGCTCTCGTCTGTGTGGTAGGTTATCAATGGCCAGAACCTTACATTAGTGGAGAGCAGTAATGACTGCCTAAGCTCAGGCCTCATGCAGCCCTTCCAGACAGCAGTGGTCTTTGTCTTCCCGTGTCACCTCGTAATCACGAGACTGAGCCCTCTGCAGCTGCTTGAACTATGGATTGATTTCAGGAAGGACATTTAATATGGGCTGTTGATGAATGGCTTTTCTTTATGCTTCCTCAAACAAGGTTCTAGAAGAAAGCTCACTGAATTCTCCTCAGCGGGAAGTGCTCAGTCATATTTCCAACAGTTGTATTTGTCCCGCCAGCTGCGTCCTCCCCCTGGACGAATTCTTGATAAACCACAGCTTTCAGTTCTGTGCTTTCTGTGACAGGGGTTTGAGCCAGTGCCCTGGTACTTAAGGGCGTCAAATGTAGAGCTTCGCAAATGCCTGGCATTTGCCCACTCACATTTGCCTGAACCAGATTTCTCTCCACCTCTCTTCCCCCTCTTTGTCCTTGGAGTGTTAATACATAGTAAAATTGAGTTTGCTCAGGCAGCTGCTTTTTCTCAGCTATAAGTTACCTTTAACTGCACACTCTGTCCTGCAGAAGAGATTACACATTGAATTTCTCAAAGTTATACTGATAAGAGCAAAACAAAGTAAGCAACATGTGGTGGCCCTGGCCACATGGGAGGTTCAAGGCCAATCTAGGCTCCATCTTCTAAACCTGGAAGAATGCGACAAAAGCAAGACATGTTCAACAGTGACATTGCATGCCTGACTCATGTACAATACTGTCATTGTATGTCTGATACATGTGTAATAGTGTCATTGCATGCCTGAGTCATGTACAATAGTGTCATTGCATATCTGACACATGTGTAATAGTGTCGTTGCATATATGACACACACTCATCTGCTGGGGCCATCCACTACCTCTGGCTTTTCTGAGATGGCCCCTGATCCTTTGGTGGAGGGGTGCAGTATAGAGTCTCATTTAAACCTTAGCACTCCACTGTCTCTTATTCTCTGCATGACCAGTTGTGGATCTCTGTGTTAATTCCCAACCCTAGTCGAGGAGCCATTGTCAATGATACCTGCTGGGGGTCAGGGAAAAAGATTCCTTTTTTTTTCCCCCTTCAGGGATGCAGCCTCTGAGAGTCTATCCGTGCTCCAGTAGATGTCCTACACACATGTGTATGCAGGCAGCACCAAGAGAATTCAGTGGGTTTTAAAAAAAAAATGAGCACATGACGTTGGGAGGGGAAAGTGGTAAGGAGAGAACTTGGAGGGAGGAAATTGAGGGAGGATTTGATCAAAACACGTTATATACACATGTGAAAGTCTCAGATTTCTGTCAAATTAAAACTGAGAGATGGAAACAGCACCTGAGACCTGCAGGACAGACAGACAGCTCAGCGGCTCAAGTCCTGAAACCTTCAGCTGGGTGCTGAGGAACTTTATGTAACCCGAGGGCTCCTAGAGACGAGTAGTGTGAAGAAACAGTTAGAGAAGACGTTCTGCACGGCTCCAGGACAGTCCATATCCCCCACTGTTAGGAGTCTCAGCTAGAGTCACCATCACAGACATCCTGGAATCTCCCAGGGGAGGGAAAAGGATACCAACTCCCTCACAAAACCTTCCATCCAAAATTTGTCCTGACTACAAGATGTGCAGAGACAAAGATGGAGTGGAGTCTGAGGGCACCAACAACCAATGTCTGGCCCGACTTGAGACCCATCCCATGGGTAAGCACCCATCCCTGACACTATATTAATGATACTCTGTTATGCTTGCAGCCTGGAGCCTAGTATAAGTGTCCTCTGAGAGGCTCCACCCAGCAGCTGATCAAAACAGATTCAGAGATCCATAGCCAAATGTTAGACAGAGCTCAGGGAGGCTTGTGGAAGTGTTCAAGGGAAGAACTGAGGGACCTGGAAAGAGGGGCTCCATAAAAAGACCAACAGAGTCAACTGACCTAGATCCTTGGGGCTCCCAGAGACGGAGCCACCAACCAAAGAGCATGCATACATGGGCTGGACCTAGGCCTCCCTGCATATATGTAGCAGATGTGCAGCTTGGTCTTCATGCTGGCCTCCTAACAACTGGAGTGGGGGCTGTCCCTGACTCTGTTGCCTGCCTGTGGATCCCGTTCCCCTAATGGCCTCAGTAGGAGAGGATGTACCTAGTCCTGTAGTGACTTAATATACCAGGTTGTGTTGGTACCCATGGGTGCATCCTCTTTCTTAGAAGAGAAAGGGGGAGGAGCTGTGTGAGGGGGTAACTGGGGGAGCTGCAATCAGGATGTAAAGTGAATGAATAAATAAAATTAAATAAATAAATAAATGGGAAAAAAAGACATTCATCACTAGCCCATATTAAATGTCCTTCCTGAGTATTCACGAGACAATTTCATTGTACATAAAAAAAGGACATTTTTGCTGAACATTTGGTTACTTGGATGAGCCAGAGAAACAGGAACCAATGCCAGGTGAGGTGGTTGTCCCCATAAAGGTGACATTAACCACTGTCAGAGTCGGGAAGTGGAGCTGTGGGCCTGCTCAGCATTTTATAGCATTACATCTCTTGTTACAGAGGAGATATTTCAGTTTGGGAGCCAAACATTGGTCCGTACCAAACGCAAGATGATGGATGGGTTATTGTTAGATACATAAATGCATCCAATGATCATAATGCTGGTTCTTCACAGGGCGGCTTACTGGTCATTTGCATGTTTCATTTTGTTCTACTTTCTAAAGATACAAAGGAATTCTTTTTCATCCCCATGAAGGCTGATAAAGGAATCCTGGAAAGTAATACGGTGAGCAGTGGAGCCCAATACTCTCTGCAAGCGGAACGTGTAAATGTTAGCCAAATGTTAGACAGAGCTCAGGGAGGCTCCCGTCCTGAGCATCTCTGCAAACTCGCCTGTGTGCATTCCCTTTCCACTGTGTGTCTGTCAGAATTATGTTACACTATTATAATTAGAATGTTTAGAGACGTCACTGTAAAACAAACATTTTAACATGGCTGAAGAGTCAAGGGAAGCTTTCTCAGACCTAGTTTTCCTTTCGCTATTCCCTTTTTTTTTTTCTTTATTCGAGACAGGGTTTCTCTGTGTAGCCCTGGCTGGCCTGGAACTCACTCTGTAGACCAGGCTGGCCTCGAACTCAGAAATCTGCCTGCCTCTGCCTCCCAAGTGCTGGGATTGAAGGCTTATGCCACCACTGGCCAGCCCCTTTCTCTATTCCTCATTCCATGGTTTAAGATAGGAATCTTTGGTTGTCAGAGATGTTTTATGGGGAAGAGTCTCACATCATTGGGTGTTAGCATTTAAAGGGACAGTAGAGGATTTTGCCCCAGGGACAGAGAGGGGTCCAGACAAGACTTGCTACTGAACTCTATCGCCAGCCTAGAGGGTTTCTTTTTCTTTAATTTCTTTTTATTTTGAGATTATAATTACATCATTTCCCAGTTTCCTTTCCTCCCTCCACACCCTCCTGTATACCCCCTCTTGCTCTCTTTCAAATTCATGGCCTTTTCCCCTTTAATTATTTCTACACGCATGTGTGCGTGTGTGTGCCCTAAATATAACCAGCTCAGTCTGTCTATTAAGTGTGTGTATGTTTTCAGGGCTGACCATTTGGTATTGGATAACCAGTTGGTGTGCTCCTCCCTGGGGAGGACTATTCCCCACACCCCCACCCTTGCTCTCAGCATTCCTTAGTTGCCTGTAGTTCTTTGTGTAGGGTTGAGACCTCTTGGTCTTGCCCCTGTCCGTGGTAACATGCCCACTGTTGTTCTGGCTCAACTCCCCTTTAGGCAGTCATGTTTGTGAGACTTTATGTGTGTAGCTTCTGACATTATTACTAGGCGACACAGTCTCACAACAGATCCCCTATCCTCTGGATTTTACAGTCTGTCTGTCCTCTCCTTCCATGATGTTCCCTGAACCTTAGCTGTGGAAGTTGATTTATAAATGCATCCACTGGGACTGGACTCCTGCCTTTTGATTTGTCATGGTTTTGCGTAATGGTCTCTGTCTCCTGCAAAAAGAAGTTTCCTTGATGAGGCGCGAGGACTGCACATAGCTGCGGGTATAGAGACAAATATATAGAATGGGGTTAGGGATTATGCTGGTTTGGCAAAGCGTCAGTTGTCAGGTCTTCTTACTACTAGTCCTGGGCAGTTGTCTAGGTAACCGGTACCAGGCATGACTTCCCTCCTGTTGAGTGACTCTTCAGTAATTAAAGAGCTGTTGGTGACCATTAATAGATGCATGCCACTGCTTTACCCGGAAGGTTATCATGCCATTGCTGGGCATCGTTGTGGTTCAGAGACATCATAGCTGGGTAGGACTTTTGCTTGCCCCTCTCTTTTAGAGACCGGCATGGAGCCCTCTGGTACCACCAAAGCTAGTCCTCAGGGAGGTAGCCTTCAGGTCAGATCCAGCTCAGGGCCTCTGGCCCCTGCATCTGAAGTACATCGGTCTTCAACAATAGAAGCATTCTACTTCTGGGAGGGGGCAACCAAGGGCAATACTGACAGTCTATAGTGTTTGGGGATCTATTGGACCACTCTGATCAATAACTCAAAGGGGGACTTTTGAGTGTCCCCGTGTTGGGGGTTTTGTTAGATTGTCTTTAGCTCTTAAAGGGAGCATTGTCAGCTCAGATGACAGAATTTCATTTAAACTATACATGCATATTTACTATACATATAGTATGTTACTTTAGGTAGATAAGTTTTTCATGCATTCCTACTTTTCTCCTGTATCTTCTCCCCACTTCTTTATTAGATCCCCTTTTTCCATTTCCCATTTTACACTTGTACCCTGCTATGTCCTCTCTATTTTTTCCCAACCCTACCATGGCAATGGTCTTTCTCTCTCTTTCTTTCTTTCTTTCTTTCTTTCTTTCTTTCTTTCTTTCTTTCTTTCTTTCTTTCTTTCTTTCTTTCTTTCTTCCTTCCTTCCTTCCTTCCTTCCTTCCTCTCTCTTTCTTCCTTCCTTCCTTTCTCTCTCTTTTCTTTCTTTCTTTCTTTCTTTCTTTCTTTCTTTCTTTCTTTCTTCTTCCTTCCTTCCTTTCTTCCTCCTCCTCCTTCTTCTCCCTCTCCCACTCCCTTTCACTCTTCTCCTTCTCCTCCTCCTTTCTTCTTTTTCTCCCTCTCCCTCCCCTCCTCCTCTTTCTCTTCCTCTTCCCCTTCCCCTCTTCCTTTTCTTCCTCCTCCTTCTTTCCTTCTTTCACTTTCTTGACTTCTGTAGTCATTCCTGAGTATATACTCATATGTTAACATTTGGAGTGACATTTGATTCTTGTCTTTCTGGGTTTGGGTTACTTCACTCAATACCATTTTTTTTCTAGTTCCCCCATTGAAAGGGCTACACCCTGGGGAAGAATGTGGGAGCTAGAGGACATGCCTTTACCTCTTTCCGTCTCGGAAAGGACTGAGTGTACAAACCCCGGGCACATTAATGACTGTGCCCAGGTAGAGATGGAGCTTGAACCCAAGTTCCTGGCATGCTCTAAGCTAGGTCCCATTTACAAACCTGCACTGCCTTTGGTTCAGACCAGTGACAATTTTAGTCTTGTCGCTGACATGCTGGATTGTGGTTTGAATTTGAAATTCCCCCATAGGCTCATGGTGCCCAGCTGGTGTTTGGGAAGGCTGTAGAACTGTTAGGAGACAGAGATTCCCTAGAGGGAGATGGCCGCTGGGAGGCAGGTCTTGAGGTTTTATGACCCAGCCTCACTTCCTGTCTGTTCTCTGATTCCTGACTGTGGATGTAATATGTCAATTGTTTCAATCTCCTGCTTCTATGCCTCCCCGACCACGTGGACTATATCCCCTCAAACTCTAAATAAACCCTTCCACACTTCAGTTATGTCCTGCCAGTTATTCATCATAGTGACAAGCAAAGTAGCTCGCATAGCTGGTGAACTCAGATTGCCCCATTTTAGCTTCATAAGGAAAGGGATGAGGAATTTGCACTGAGTGGTATGCATATGACGGTGCTAAATTTGACTCCGCTGTGGTCAAGATATGAGCAACGTTCATTCACCCTCCCCAACAGCTTGTTCCCTTGAGACTCCATAGCTCCCCGCATCCATCTTATTTCACATACCCACGTCCTCTGTTATCTCCAAGTTCTAAAGCCACAGTGGGGGATGTATTGTGCACACAGCTAGCTTCACATTTAGTGTGGGGAAATTAGTTTTGCTCATGTTTGGCTTTGTTTGATTGATAGTAGTAAATCTGGCAAAATGTAATATGATACCTTCCACGAAATTTATTTTTTCCTGGGACATAATAAATGATTCTTGCACTGCTGCACCCAATGCCGGAAACTGAAGCAGAGTGGGAACAGGGAGTCCAAGGACACAGAGAAGTGCCAGCATAGACACACACAGCCTCTGCATCCGCACAAGCACGCCACCACCTCACCACCTCTATCCTGTGCCTCTTAGATAGCTAGGGTATGGAGAACCCTTTAAAGGTTGCCTTTAGGCTAATGCATATCAAAACAAGTATCCTAAAATACTTGGGGACAAAAAGAAGAGCTGTCACTCCCTCCTTGTCTTAGTTACTCTTCTATTGCTGTGATGAGACACCATCACCAAAGCAATTTGTAGAAGAAAGCCTTCATTGGCGGCTTACAGTTTCAGACCATCATACAGTGCCATGACCATCATGGCAGGGAGCACGGCAGCAGCAGGCAAGTAGGGATGATGCTGGAGTAACAGCAGAGAGCTCACATCCTGAGACACAAGCTTGAGGTACACACACTCATACAGAGAGAGAGAGAGAGAGAGAGAGAGAGCATGCTAACTGAAAATGATGTGTAGGCTTTTGAAAATTCAAAGCCCACCTCCCAATAACACACTTCCTCCAAAGGCCACACCTCCTAATCCTTCAACACTAATTAGGGACTAAGCATTTCAGTATCTGAGCATCTGGGGCCCATTCTCATTCTAACCACCGCACTCCTCTTCTATGGATCAGATGGATTTTGGAAAGTAGCGGGGGTAAAAAAGTTCTAGGAAAAAGATATAGTAGTTATTGTATTGCTGGCCAGGCACATTGTTGCAGTGAGCAAGCCAACCTGATCACACTCATTTGTGGGATTTGTGGATTGGTGTGAGATAGGCCCTTCAGTCTTTTATCCTTTGATTATTTTTTTAATACAACAAAACACCTCAAATAGCCACAGAAACAGAACAAGTAAAGCCATGTTATATAGTACATATTAGCTTTAACTCACCTCAGCAGGTTTCCACACAAGTTCCTTTGAAGGGCTCTATTTTTTATTCCTTGTAACCAAAATATAAGTTTGAAGTCACCTTGTTACCTTTTCTAATCTACTGTCCACATCTAGTGTAGGGGACTTTATGTTATTCCTATAGATTTGCATTAACCCTAACTCCATCTTTAAATGTCACAGTATATGATGCATACCATTCTCCAACTTGATTTATTCACTCAGATGTGATTTACAGATTTAAATGTATAGACACACATTATATAGTATAGTATGGGATTTTTAATTTTGCATGTATATATGTGCCTGTATATAGAGGCCAGAAGTCAATGTTGGGTGTCTGTCTGTTACCCTGCCTATTATTATTTGAGACAGGTTCTCTCATTGACCCTAGAGGCACCAGTTGCCTAGACTGGCTGGCCGTGAGTGCTGGGAGTCTACCTGTCTCTGCACCACCAGTGCTAAGGTTGCAGATGCATACCACCATGCTTGGCTTGTACACGGATCCTGAACTTAGCTTCTCGTAGCTGTACAAAAGGCACTTTACTGAGTAAGCCCACTCCTCAGGCTCCCAAAATGCCGTAAGTTATCTATTCTCCTACAGGACACTTAGGCCCTTTCTGTTTTTTCTGTTATTACAGACAGTGCTGTCCTGAGCATCCTTGCACAATGTTCTACAGCTGGGTGAGATTTTCTTTTTCTTTTCTTTTTTTTTTTTTTTGGTTTTTCCAGACAGGGTTTCTCTGTGTAGCCCTGGCTGTTCTGGCACTCACTTTGTAGACCAGGCTGGCCTCGAACTCAGAAATCCGCCTGCCTCTGCCTCCTGAGTGCTGGGATTAAAGGTGTGCTAAATTCCTACAGGTACAATTGCTGGGTGACAAAGACATTTTATATGACATTTTCTTGGGTAGTTAAATGACTCAAGCAACTCTACCAATTTATATTTTCCTCAGCAAACATGAGAAGTTTTGTTTTCCACATCTTTACCAATCTAGTACCAACAGGGTACTGTGAAACTGTTTAATTTTTATTAACATGCTTGATTATGGGAAGGCATCTCAGTTTACATTCATTATATTATTGGGCAGTTTTACATATTTATTGTAATCTCTATAATAATAATAATAATAATAATAATTCACAAAAGATTTTAGATGGGATAGTCATATGTTTAAAAAACTGAAACATTGCCAAAGTATATATTGCTTTCATATGTTCCCATTTACCCAGCCCGCTACCATTTTATGAGTTTCTTGAACAGTTTTTATGCAAATAAATGCAAATGTGAATGCACAGCATCTTCCTTCCGCACACAGAATATAAAATACAATATAAATTGTTCTGCATACTTTTCCATCTACTACTGCATCCGTGGATCCTTCCTCAAGCCTGTGTGCGTTTTATACACACACTGAGCACTGCTTTCAGAGGGACGGTGTTCTTCTGACCCATAAGTCACATTCTCACTCCGTGCTTCCTAAGAACAGCACCATTTTAAACACCCAGTTTATCTCAGGACACATTCCCAGGAGTGAGACACAGAGCCGACAGTATGGCAATGTTGGTTGAATTTTGCTCCACATTACCAAACTCAACGCCGGGAATGGAAAAGGATAGACCATTTCATGTTTCCTTCCCCTCTGACAAGAAACTGCATTTTCAAACATTTTTTTAAAAATTTATAACCAATTTAGTGTCTATATTTATTTGTGCTTTGAGGGTCCTAACATAAGCTCATTTTTATTTGTATGTCTTTCATTAGAGCAAATGTGTGCATCTTTTCAGCATACGTAGCATCTTTTTTACATTTCTAGCTTTGCAGCCTTATCCCAATCTATTGAACCGTCGTCTTGATTTTTGAAGTTGTAATTTTTTCTTTTTAATAGTGTTTAAGATTTTCCACACAATGTGTTTTGATCATATTCAGCATCTCCTCCCTCCCCTTTCAGACCCTCCTCTTCCCTACCCACCCAACTTTGTGTCCTCTTAAAACAAAATCCATCATACACAGTTCGTGCTACCAGTGTGCTCAGGCACGTGTTGTCGCCTACCGGTGTGTGTTAGTTCTACTAGGGGCCATATCCCTAAATGTAGACTGACTCTCCTTCCCAAGCAGCAACCAGCTGCCAGTAGATCCTTATCTAGGACTCCCCACCTCTCCAAACCCTGGATGTTGTCTGGCACCAGCTAGTGCAAGCCTTGTATGTGCTGCCATAACTGTTAATTTATATGTGCAACTGCCCTGCTGAGTCTCATTGTAGCCATCCGCCACCTCTGGCCTTACGATCTTTCTGTCCTTTCTTCTGCAGCCTTGGGATAAGGAGGCAATATGACATAGATGCACCATTTAGGGCCAAGAATTCCACAACCTCTCATTTATTCTTTGGCCAGGTGCAAATCTCTGTTAATCACCATCTACTAAAAAGAAGCTTCTCTGAGGAGGGAAGAGAGGTGCACAGATCAATAGGTAGAGCTCCAGTTAAGTCATTAGAAGTCGGTTTAATACTATGACCACTTAGAGTAATAGTAGCAGGTTCCTACTGGGGTCTATGACCTACCCATCCATAGTTTCTCTACATTCGGATACTCTCCATCAGATGCATAACTAGCAAAGATTTTTCTGTTCTGTGAGATGCCTCTTCACTCAAATGATGGTGTCTTTGCTTTGTAGTTTCATGAGACCCCGTTTATTAATTTCTCTTCTTTACGCCTATGCTCCTATGGTCCTGTTCAGGAAGCCCTTTCCTGTGCCAGTGAGTTCAAATCCAGTCCCTACCCTGTCCTCTACCAGATCCAGGGCATCAGGCTTTATAGACTTTTCAAACTGTGTTTTCAATTTTGCAAATTTGTTTCCAGCATCAATGAAGGACATATCATTTCTTCCTTTGAGTCACGATAGATTTAAACCAAACGTAGACATGCTATTGTTTAAAAGCAAGGAGAGCATTATGAAAGGACCCAGAAAGTGAAAGATGCTCTGCCTTTAAAGGAATGCTCTTACTCCTGGTGGCAAACTCTTCAGCTGAAATTAGGAGAACTGGAGGCTGGAGAAGGGCATCGTTAAAGTGCTGAGGGAAAACGAGGTCAAACTGGGCCATTTTTAGCATTCCAGTATCCTTGGAAGGTAAAAACAAAATAACGACATTTTCAGACAAAAAATTAAAACCTGAAAAAATTCTATAGATTTCCTGTTGTTATATTTCCCCTTGGTCAGGGTGAAGATTACATTCCATTATCTTTAAATTGCTGCTATTTCAGTTAACACATCAGATATAGCTCTATTCTTTTAATCAAAAGATGCATTAATTATTCACTTTACATCCTGATCACCCCCCCCCCTTCTCTCCTCCCTGTCCTGCCCTTACAAGCCCCTCCCCCATTACCTCCTCCCTTTCTCTGAGGAGAAGGGGAAGTCACCCTCGGGTACCACCCATCCCTAGGACATCCAGTTGCAGTAGGCCTAAGCGCATCCTCTCCCACTAAGGCCCAACTAGGTACTCCAGGTAGGCAACCGAGTCAGACACAGCCTCCACTCCAATTGTTAAGAATTGTTAAAAATGAAAATCAAGCTTACACATGTGCTACAGATGTGCAGGGAGGGGGCCTAGGTCCAGCCTTTGCTTGCTCTTTGGTCGGTGGTTCAGTCTGTGTGAGTCCTCATGGGCCCAGGCTTGTTGACTCTGTAGGTCTTCTTGGGGTGTCCTTGACCCCTCTGGCTCACTCAATCCTATCCCCTACTCTTCTACAAAACTGCCTAAGCTCTGCCTGATGTGTGGCTGTGGGTCTCTGCATCTGTTTCCATCAGCTGCTGGATGAAGCCTCTCAGGAGACAGTTATGCTAGGCTCAACCATAGCATAGCAGAGTAGCATTAATAGTGTCAGGGGCAGGCGCTCTCACATGGGATGTGTTTCAAGTTGGGCTAATCATTGTCTGGTCATTCCCTCAACCTCTGCTCCATCTTTATCCCTGTGCATGTTAAAAGCAGGACAAATTTTGGGCTAAAGGTTTTGAGAATAGGTCTATTCTTCAAGGCAGTGTTTTGTCTTTCTCTGCTTTCAGGATTTTGTCGTCAATTTCCTGTGGTTTTTATTGTAATATATTTAGGTATATATTTCCTCTAGTCTACCCCATTTTAATTCCTCTGGGTTTTGGAACTATCAACTGATGTCCCTAATTCCAGGAAACTCTTAGCCATCATCTCTTGAAATATTACCTTGGCTAGATGTGACCATCTCCATCCCGAGGTCCCCAAGAGTCCCCTACACTCGTGTTATTTTCTTATGCTTTTATACTTTTTGAACTAGTTTTCATTTCACTGATTTCTCTCATAAAAATAGAAATTCTCTTATTATGTGTATCCTTTAAAGGTTCTTATCCTCCTTTGCAGTCTTTTTTTCTTGTTAAATTTTAGGCCTTTATTTTATTTCGTTTTTTCATCTGTAAGTCCTCAAGTATGACTGTTCTTCACATTTTAGATTCTTTCTTAGTCTCCCATCATCACATCAGCTTTCACATCATCCATTTTTTTTTTATGAACATGCTAAGTGTGATTGGTGTGTGGCCTCTCTCTGATGGTGCCTGGTGTCTGTTCTTGGCGAGCCCACTTCTGTTGTTCACGTGTTAGTAGTTCTAATATGAGGCTTCGGTTCTTTGCAAGCATTATATTTGACTGTGTACTGTTGGAAAATTTAAAATTGTGGTTGTAGATGCCTTTTGCTAAAGTAGTAGTTCTCAACTTATGGCAGATGCAACCCCTTTAGGAGTCAAACATCCCTTTCACAGAGACTGCCTAAGACCATCAGAAAGTACGAATGTTTACATTAACGCATAACAGTAGCAAAATTACAGAAGTAGCAAGAATCTTATGGGGGTGGGGAGAGGATCACTGCAACATGAGGAAATGTATTAAAAAGGAAGGTTGAGAACCCCTGCTCTAGAGAAAAATGAGTTGTTTCTCCGTTTTGTCCGAGGTCAAAATCAGTGAGTGACATAAACTCGAAGCTTGAAGTGTTCTGTAAAGTGTAGGCGATTTCAGCAAGACAGTCTGACAGTAAACCGAGGAGATGGAGGGCCATCTCCATCCGGTTTACCCTCATTTTGGGGATGCAGTTCTTTTAGTAACAGAATTTATAGGGAAGGTCTTCTTTTTATCTTGTCTACTAACTCATAAATGGAGCCCAATGTCATCCACACTTAAATATGCAAATTCAAACAGTGAGTTTTCAATTATCACATTTCCCTCCCCAGAAAGTCTGAATTCTTTTTTTTTTTTAATGAAGGATGTCCATGGAAATATGAGTAATTCTTACCTCTAAACTGCAGGCCTAGGCTTTTGTGAGGAGAATGAGGCATTTCAGTTTCTTTGTGCATGGCTTTATAGTGCTTAAATTTGATTGTCTATCAATCTATCTATCATCTGTTGGTCTACATTTATCTATCTATCATCCATCTATCTATCTATCCATCCATCCACCTATCTATCTATCTATCTATCTATCATCTATGTATGTATGTATGTATCTATGTATGTACATATCTATCTATCTATCTATCTATCTATCTATCTATCTATCTATCTATCTATCTATCATCTATCTTCCTACAATCTTTAAACTTTAGACTCAAAGGTTTGGCGCTTGCTTTTTCTTCAAGCTGTGATAAAGTTAAAGGGAACCTGCGAAATCTTATCCGCTTGGCTAGGGCTATGAACAGGAACACGGACATGTAGATTAGTGTTTAAAAATGGTGAAGAATGATGTATTTGACCTTTAAAATCTAAATTACCACTAAATTGCAACCAGGTCCAGATTACCCGGGGATAAGAGCAGTCGGTTCCACCTGGATCCATTGAGCAGCTGCATGGGAGTGTCCTAGCCCAAAGCATCGTCTTGGAACTCAGGTTATTGATTTAACTCAGGTGGCTATTTGGCTCCTATGCGACTGTTAAAGCTAAGAAACTATTGCTGAAAACAAAGGGTGAATTACCATGCTTTTGCAATTCTAGTTAAAACTTGTACAGCACAGATACGCAAAGTATGCAAAGTATTTAAGTCTACCCTTTCTCTTTTTAAATTTTCCTTATGTATGTGTGTTTTCTGCATCTATGTCTATGTGCCATGTGCATGTCTGATACCCTCAGAGGCCAAAAGGAGGAGTCACATTCCCGGTAACTGGAGCTCCAGTTGGTTGTGAGCCACCATGTGGGTGGTAGGAATCAAACCTAGGTCCTCTGGGAAGGCAGCCAGTGCTCTTATCTCCTGAGCTATCTCTCCGGGCCCTTTTCTGTTTTAACACTAGAGTGATACACTCACTGTAGCCCCCACAGAGTCAAGAAAACTATAGTTTTGGGGTGTGCATCTTCTTGAATGCCCAGTGGCCTCCCATGCCTAGAGTCAAGATAACCGTGAGTCTGCACTAGTCCGTGACTGTTGTTTTGCCAAGAGCGGGTGATCCTGAGATTAAGATGCTTTTAAAGATTAACTCATGGTTTTTGTTTTTAGTTCTTTCTATGTCTCTGCTACCCAGGCACAGTATACTGTGTGTTGCTGTCATTGTTTGGATATGTGATTCTAGTTTTGAACTTACTGAATCTGATTTCTGACCCCTGGGGGAACTTAAAATCCTTGGTGCTGAGCAGCTAGTCCCAAGTGTATTTGACTGGATCTTTTCAGAACCAGACACTAGCTCATGCTGGAACCAAAGACAAGGCTTGTGTTTAAATTCTGAAGTGCCTGGTCCTCCTGGCCAAGTTGTAAGCCTGAAGAATATTTATGAAGAAAAATATCCCCAGAGAACATTTCATAACAATTCATATTTTATGTGGCTTATATATTTTTAAAAATGACTAGAGAAGATAGTTTCATTTCCTGTAATTTCAACAAAGGGTGATAATTAAGTTTTCTGATCATGTCTGACTCTGGGTTGATGGTCTGGAGGACATATAAAATATAAAATGGATGGTCCACATTCCCTAACCTCATCTTGATTTTTTTTTAAGGCCAGAAGTATCATTCTAGAATTAGTCTTTTATGTGTTTACACATGTATGTGTACATGCCTGTGCAGGCCAGAGATCAGTGTCAGGCCTCAATCCACCTTGTTATTTGAGACAAGGTCACCTTTGTCTAGATTGGCTGACCAGTGAACCCTCAGGAATCCATTGGTCTCCTCTTCCCCAGCACCGAAACTCTGGGTGGTGCATGCTTGGCTTTTTGTGAGGTTCTGAGAAATCAAACTCAGTTCTTCAGGCTTGCATGGGAAGTACTTTATTAAGTGAGCCTTCTCCCCATCCTAGGATAAATCTTAAAGTGTCTTTCTACCTTATTAATTTCCAGGTGAAATGGTATTTGTATGTCTCTATGGAGTTGCCGTAGATGTGAATATAAGACTGGACAAGAATTCTTTGATCATGGAGAAAACCTACATATCTCTGGCCAACCAGCGGTCTATAACCATTCACAATCGCACTAATATAATTGCCCACTTCCAGTGGAAGGTGTTTGCTACCGAAGAAGAGGAAGACAAAGAAAAATACAAGTATGGTGGGGGTAAATCAAGTTAATATGGTGGGGAGGGGCAGGAAGCAGTGTTTTTACAGTGCATTCTTTTTTTCATAATATTTTTTTAAAAATTCACATTACCCCTTCTAGTCCCACACTTATAGCCCCCCACCCATACTTCTCCTTCTCCTCAGAGAAGGGGAAGTCCCGCTTAGCTAGCACCCCATGCTGGAACATCTAGTCTCAGCAGGACTAGGTATACTCTCTCCCACCGAGGCCCAGCAGTCCAGGTAGGGGAAGGGGATCCCATTCTTAACCACAAACTGAGACACTGGCTCTGCTGCAGGGTGCCCTTTGGAACATCAGATGCTGTAGCTAATCAGTTAAACTTAACCTGGTTATACAGTAGCAATAATTAAAGATTTAATCGGTTTTAAAATGACATTCTCTTAGACTTGACCTTAGTACAAGGAGATAAGAATGGATCAGTTCACATTCTTCTACATGATAACCGCCAGTTGTGCCAGCACCATTTGTTGAAAATGCTGTCTTTTTTCCACTGGATGGTTTTTAACTCCCTTGTCAAAAATCAAGTGACCATAGGTGTGTGGGTTCATTTCTGAGTCTTCAATTCTATTGCATTTGTCTACCTGTCTGTTGCTATACCAGTACCATGCAGGTTTTGTTTGTTTGTTTGTTTGTTTGTTTGTTTTTAATCAGAATTGCTCTGTAGTACAGCTTGAGGTCAGGCATGGTGATTCCACCAGAGATTCTATCATTGAGAAGATTTTTTGCTATCCTAGGTTTTTTGTTATTCCAGATGAATTTGCAAATTGCCCTTTCTAAATCCTTGAAAATTTGAGTTGGAATTTTGATGGGGATTGCATTGAATCTGTAGATTGCTTTCGACAAGATGGCCATTTTCACTATATTGATCCTGCCAAAGCATGGGAGATCTTTCCATCTTCTGAGATCTTCTTTGATTTCTTTCTTCAGAGACTTGAAGTTCTTATCATACAGATCTTTCACTTCCTTAGTTAGAGTCACACCAAAGTATTTTATATTACTTGTGACTATTGTGAAGGGTGTTGTGGGACGCCTGACTCGCCAGCAAGAAAGACACCACAATAGGATCCTTCTGCACACGTTTATTGGGAGAGCATTGACTGTGTAGGCGAAAGACCCCGAGCCCTGGGCCTCTCACTCTTATATACTTACTATCAGTTCCCATCCACTCACAACAGGCCACATCACCTCACCAGGTACGCAGCTTCAGCTAATCAGGGCAGCAGGGGCATATCTCCACCAAAATGGCTTCGCCAGTAACCTGGTACACTTTCGCAGCTCTCACGATGTTTGTGGCTTATATGAGGAAGTCAGGTGCAAGTCATATGACTTAGCTGCAGTCCCTGGCGCCTTTGGGACTGCCGCCACACCCGCTCCCCACATCGTGTTGTTTCCCTAATTTCTTTCTCAGCCTGTTTATCCTTTGTGTAGAGAAAGGCCATTGATTTGTCTGAGTTAATTTTATATCCAGCTACTTCACTGAAGCTGTTTATCAAGTTTAGGAGTCTCTGGTGGAATTTTTAGGGTCATTTATATATACTATCATATCATCTGCAAATAGTGATATTTTGACTTCTTCCTTTCCAATTTGTATCCCCTTGACCTCCTTTTGTTGTCTAATTGCTCTGGCTAGGACTTCAAGTACAATGTTGAATAGGTATGGAGAAAGTGGACAGCCTTGTCTAGTCCCTGATTTTAGTGGGATTGCTTCCAGCTTTTCTCCATTTACTTTGATGTTGGCTACTGGTTTGCTGTAGATTGCTTTTATTATGTTTAGGTATGGGCCTTGAATTCCTGATCTTTCCAAGACTTTTATCATGAATGGGTGTTAAAATGACATTCTTTGCTGTTTTTAAAGCACTAATATACATGTATGTATTCCTTTTCATAGCCCTAAGTTTATCATCTCTTACAGTGAGTCCCCAAACTGTTTGTTTTGGGCTGGCATCAATGTCACCCCCCCTCTCTCTGTGAGTGTGTGTGTGTGTGTGTGAGTGTGAGTGTGTGTGTGTGTGTGAGTGTGAGTGTGTGTGTGTGTGTGTGTGTATGTTTGTGTAAAGATGTTCCCAGAAAACAGGAAGAATGAGGGAAAAGATAGGTTTAAATGTAATGATTTTTATACTCTTGGTTTTCCACAACACTACCTAGTTTCTCTGGACCATGTAATTTAATAATGATTTCTTTGGGATATTTAATAGTCTGCTTTTATTTTTAATGATACTTCAGATAGCAGCAGAGCTTAGAAAAATGTAAAACCGGCTGGCTTTTAGCTTCTGGCCTAATGGTTATATTCTGGATGTTTCTTTCCAGTGGCCCCATCCTTGCCTGTCAAAGCTGGGCTTTCATTTTCTGTCCCTCAGGCCTCTCTGAAAGGACACTTCTATTGCTTTCATTTCCATTTGCATGAAAGATTAGCCCTGGGAAGCCTCAAGGCTTTGTTTGAAACCAAGTTAGTGTGGAATAAAACTAAAAGTCCCTAGAAGAAGTCCCCCAGAGCACTGTCCCTAATTGAATCAGAAGGATCCAGGACAGTGACAGGACACAGTGGGCCGAAGACTGGCTGTCTAGGCGCTGAGCTTCAATCACAGGATCGCCACTGTGCCTGCCGACAGAAGCTTGCCTTGCCTACAAACCTCACTGGGCCTCATCCCTGCCTACAAACCTCACTGGGCCTCATTCCTGCCTACAAACCTCACTGGGCCTCATCCCTGCCTACAAACCTCACTGGGCCTCATCCCTGCCTACAAACCTCACTGGGCCTCATGGCTTAGAAATGTTAACGAGCTGCTTTTTATCCTTAGTTATTAATACTTTTTAGAACTGTATGAAGTATCATAGTGAAGCCCATTCGTATGTACAGTTAATACATGCTAATAAAAAGGGCAGAAGTTTTAAGCGGAAATGCAGCATTTGAAAGTGCAGAGGGAATAGTGTCTCCCTTGCTCCACCTGCCCAGATCCTGCAGCTTGGCGATGGAGGCCGAGCAGCAACTGGAAAGGCCCAAGCACATCTGAAGCTAGCGTCAGAGTGAGGACAGAGGAAGGTGGTGAGGGGGAGTTGTGCAGTAATTCCACAGCTGCCCCATGGTATCCACAGCTGTCCCATGGTATCCACAGCTGCCCCATGGTATCCACAGCTGCCCCATGGTATCCACAGCTGCCCCATGGTATCCGCAGCTGCCCCATGGTATCCACAGCTGCCCCCATGGTATGCACAGCTGCCCCCATGGTATGCACAGCTGCCCCATGGTATCCGCAGCTGCCCCATGGTATCCGCAGCTGCCCCATGGTATCCACAGCTGCCCCCATGGTATCCACGGCTGCCCCCATGGTATCCACAGCTGCCCCATGGTATCCACAGCTGCCCCATGGTATCCGCAGCTGCCCCCATGGTATGCACAGCTGCCCCCATGGTATGCACAGCTGCCCCATGGTATCCGCAGCTGCCCCATGGTATCCGCAGCTGCCCCCATGGTATCCACAGCTGCCCCCATGGTATCCACAGCTGCCCCCATGGTATCTGCAGCTGCCCCCACGGTAGAGCCTTTTGGAGAGGAGGAGAAAATGCAGCTTTAACTTCAACCGTGTCTCCATGAAGCTGGCTATAGGTATGGCATGGTACCAGTACCAGGCCAACGTCCAAAAAGTATGTAGAAAAGGAGGAGGAGGAAGAGAGGAGGAAGAAAAGGAGGAGGAGGAAGAGGAGAAGGAAAGAAGAAGAAGGAAGAGGAGGAGGAGGAAAGAAGAAGGAGGAGGAGGAGGAAAGAAGAAAAAGGAAGAGGAGGAGGGGGAAGAGGAGGAGGAAGAGAGGAAATAATTATGGATGGAAGGAAGGAAGGAAGGAAGGAAGGAAGGAAGGAAGGAAGGAAGGGCATGTATAGAAGGTGCCAGACTATCCAGAATAGGACTTCAGACCCAAGTTCTGTCTCCATGTCACTTCACCTGATACCTATACCATTATTATTTTAATATTTTTATCTGTTTTATTATTTTTGTTTGTTTGATTGGCTGGTTGGGTGGGTTTTTTTGTCTTGCTTTGAGATGAGACCTCATGTATCCCAGGCCAGCCTCAAGCTCACTACGTAGTCAAGGATGACCTAGAATTCCTAAGTCTCCTGCCTCTAGCCTCCTCATAGCAGGGTTGCCTGATTTATCAAGTTCTGGGGATTCAACTTAGGGCTTTGTAGATGCTAGGCAAGCACTCTCCCAACTGAGCTACATCCTTGGCTTTGTGTGTGTATGTACATGTATGTGTCTGCGTGTATGTGTGCATGTGTATTTGCATGTGTGCATGTGTATGTATGTGTCTGTGTGTATGTTGTGTGCACATATATGTGTGATGCATGTGCATCTGTGTGTGTTTGTGTGTACATGAGTATGTCTGTGTGTGTGTGTGATTGTATGTCTATGCGTCTGTCTGTATGTGTGTCCATGCATACGCAGAAGCCAGAGGTTGATGGTGGTCATCTTTCCCAATCACTCCATAACTAACTTTTAATGACAGGATCTTTCACTGAACTTGGAGCACGCTGGTTTGGCTGGAGTGACCAGCCATCCCCAGGGACTCTCCTATTTCCATATCCCCACATCTGGAATTATTAACATGCATCCTGCTCCTAGCTTTTTACATAGGCTCTGTGGAAATGGTCTCTAGACCTCACATGTGCATGGCAAGCACTTTATCAACTGAGCCATCTCCCCTCAATGCCACTCTTCCTCATTATGTCTAGTGTATAAAACAAGTTTTCTTATAACATTTGTATCCCACCCATGTATACAGTGAACTTTGATTGTATTCACCCTCTGTGGATCTTACATTTTTCCCATCCCCCCTTCAACATCCCAGTAGTCGCCATTTTAGTTTCATGTCCTTTGTTTTTTTCCTTTGTCTAGTGTCCACATATGAGAGAAGATACTAATGCTTGTGTTTGTGGGGTGACATATTTCACTTGCCAGGCCCATCTATGTTCCTGAAGTTGTCATAATTGCTTCCTTCCTTATGGCTGAATGAGGCTCCACTGCATGCATACCACCACACTTCATCCATCCCTATCGTCTGTCCTCACTACTTCTGGCCAGAGAAGTCAGTCAGCTCTCCATAGCAGTATCTGTGTATCTCATTTATCACAGCCCTATTTGAGGTATTATTTATTATTACAGAGCCTCACTTTTAAACACAGAACTAGAGAAGTGGCTTTAGATCTCTGAGTAGGATCATCTTCACTTTCTCTTTGGGTGACTTATATGAATGTCACTTATGTTTCCCTCAAGTAGGTTGGTTTACCTAAGTAAAGAGTCTACAGAATGCCACCCTGTCTTCTTCCCCTCCTCTTCTAAGCACCAGATGCCAAGAGCTAGAGCGGGGAGTGGACTAAACTCTGCTCTGCCTGATCACCTTCTTCCTTTTCCCTTCCTTGTTCTTTGATGCATTCCTCAACTTTCATATGCTTATTCTCACCTTGGATTCTTGTCCCAGATATAATTGCCAACATATGCCCATTCTTACCAAAACAAGGCAAGCTCGGAGCTCTGTATGTCTTCCTAAGCAGTGCATGTGGGTGGCAGCACTTTGCAATGGCCATGGTCTCCTCTGTCGCACATTCTTGGGTTATGTCCAAGGTCACACATGAGTAGCATACAGAAGAGATATCTCTGTCCATCCCCTCCCCCTGAAAAAAAACATAGTGAGATCATTAACCAGCAGTGCAATGCCCTCTGATATTCTGTGGCAAGGCCTGTGCAGTGTCCCTGACATCATTCTTTATATACAGGATGCTCCTGCTCCCAATAAGGAGCACAGCCACTTCTCGCTCATCTCCCATTCCTCCATCAGCATCTCTAGTTAAACCTGTACAGCGGCAGTTCTCAGCCCGTGGGTCATGACCCACCTGGGGATTACACATCAGATATACTGCATCAGGTCAGATATTTACATCATGATTCACAACAGTAGCAGAATTACAGATATGGAGTAGCAACTAAATAATCTTGTAGTTGGGGGTCACTATAACACAAGGAACTGTATTAAAGGGTCAAAGCGTTTAGGAAGATTGAGAACCACTGCTGCAGAGAAAAAGGTTGACCTTGTTCCTAAGCTTGACATGGAGAGAACCTGTCTTTAGTCGGAGACACGTTTCCAGAGATTCAAACTTCCCTTTCTCGGCATCCCAAGGACCTAAGGTATAATGAGAGTGTAATGTCATATATGAGACTTGGTTTTCTTTCCTCCGCTGTCTATTTGCAAAATGCCTTCCACCTCATCCTGGGGCATCCATCTATGAGCACAGAAGCGTATCCAAAGGTCTCTACGAAAATGCTAGCACGGTAACAAATGGCCTTGACTTCCCTTCCATCCATCATGGTGTCTTGCCCATAAAATCTTGGCGAGCCAAGATGTGGCTGTCTCTTTTCCCAGTAGAAGAATTTCAGCTCCAAGAAATAGTTTATCCTTCCTTTTCTGGGAAGGACAGCCTTGCTCTCTGTACATTTTACTGTGTTGGAACCTTGAGACAAATGTCTGGGCAGAGAAACACAGGGCTATTCCCAGGCCCCAGGTTCTGAACAGGAAGATACCCCTCTTCTGGGAAGAAGTTCTGTTACAATTGTTCTTCTCAAAAAAAAAAAAAAAAAGCACCCCTCCCCTCCCAAAACAAACCCTTTAAATCAAGGACCCTTATAAAAACCACCTTTTTGTTCTATTTCTTGATGTTTTCTCTGGAGCTAGAAAAAAGCACTAGTCTTGTCAGAAGAGGCTGCTTCCTTCCTTCCTTCCTTCCTTCCTTCCTTCCTTCCTTCCTTCCTTCCTTCCTTCCTTCCTCAGCGGTGTACAGTCAGTTGCACTCTGTGAAATTCTGTCAAACTTTCTCTCCTCACATTCAGTGGCTTGGTGTGGGCTTTTATGGACTTTTGCTCCCAGTGTCCCCAGCAGGGTCACAGGCATTATTTCAGGAGCAGGTGGCTCTAATTCTAAATTTGCTCAAGACCCCACAGCTTCCTCAGTGGACAGCCTGCACTGTGGTTGGCATGTTTATTTCCCAACATTCAGGTGCAGGAAATGGCACATCTCTCTAGTTAATTCAATCTTAATTGATATTTGAGCCTGCCACCTGGGCTACTGTAATAGGTTTGATTTCAGTTATGTTCAGGAGCTACTTCCCTGGTGTCGTACAAAAGAAGAAGAAGAAGAAGAAGAAGAAGAAGAAGAAGAAGAAGAAGAAGAAGAAGAAGAAGAAGAAGAAGAAGAAGAAGAAGAAAGAAGAAGAAGAAGAGTCGTCTACCATTGTCTAGGGTCATGCAGTCCATTTGAAGGTAACCATGGCGCTGTTGGCTCCATTTATTCTGTTCCTGTTATAGGAGGACCTGGAAGCGCTTCTCCCAGCTCTGAAGGCCAAGCAACTTTTCAACATCCAATTGCCAACTCTATTAATCACGTCTCTCACTGCAACACAATAGCTGACAAAATCAACTATTCTGGCTCCCAACTCAAGGGTCTAGTCCATCACGACAGGGTAGTCATGGAAACAGAAGTATGAGGCAGCTGGTTCCAACTGCATCCAGTCAGGAGGCAAACAGTGACTTTTTCTTGGGTTCCTCTTACTTTTCCCTTTTACTTCAGTCCAGGGCCCCACCCCATAGACTAGCACCGCTCTCTGAAGGCCATGAGTTAGCAGCCACCATGGGTCACAATTTCACTTGTAAAACAGGTGAGATTCTTATACTCACAGAGAAACAAGGATGACCTTTTCAAAAGTGCTCTCTTGTGAGACATCTCCTCATCTATAAAACGGAGCCACCTCTGAGGCAAGATACTATGATCATCAACAAGAGTGACGGTCGGCGAAGCCATGCGCAGACGTGCCGCGCCCTGTAGGCATCAGCGTGTCTCAGGATTGTTGCATTTCCCCTCTGCAGACTCTCAGCAATGCCTCCAATTCCTCCTTGAGGACAGAAAGGACATCTGGATTTGCTTTCTGCCTTGTTCTGGCTGTTCCTGATCCAGCGTCCGTAGAAAAGGAAATTTTTGTTTATATGGGAATTTTTTGTCTCATTTTCCAGGGGGAGAGCTGAGCTCATTGCCTCCTTCTGATCATCATCATCATCCTCACTGACACAAGACATTGCATGCAATCTCTTACGCCCCATACCCCATTCCCGAAAACTCTCCTGGACAGGACACTAACGTGTTCATATGTGTCTTTTTATGTGCATCTAGTCTAATGAAGTATGTGTTGTTTCAGAAAAATAGGCATTTCCATGGCTAGATGTGATTATTTTGCGCTCCATTTTCTCCTTTTGTACTAGACCGCGTGTTAAGGCCCTTCCTGGTGCTCTGTGTGAGTCTAACCCATTGATCTTGATGACCTACCATATCCTGTCCTTTCCCCAGGCCTCTTCTGGTGATGGAGCCCCAGGCTCATTCATGCCAGTGTTTGCATGTTAGGCAACCATGGAAAAGTCCTCTATGCTTCAATCTGAAAACTGATTCACACAGAACTTTTAACTCTACCTGTTTTTTTTTAATGTAAAGGAAACACTCAATAATGAATATATAAAATTTGATTTTTTTAAAAAAAAAATTACACCAGTGGTTAAGATAAAACTCACTTTCAATCTTATGACCCAGAGAAAAGCCTAAGGAATAGTTTAGTATCTATTAAGTGCATTCCTTTGCAAAATGAAAATACTTCCCCCATTCTTTTACTTCTTCTTCTTCTTCTTCTTCTTCTTCTTCTTCTTCTTCTTCTTCTTCTTCTTCTTCTTCTTCTTCTTCTTCTTCCTCCTCCTCCTCCTCCTCCTCCTCCTCCTCCTCCTCCTCCTCCTCCTTCTTCTTCTTCTTCTTCTTCTTCTTCTTCTTCTTCTTCTTCTTCTTCTTTTATAAAAAGGCAGGTTTCTATGTATAGAATATTTTGTAGCTTGATTCTTTATCTTCATAAAACCTTGCTAATAAGACTGGAAAGATGTCACCATGGTTAAATGGCCTCACTCCTCTTGTAGAGGACTAAGGTCCAGTTCCCAGAATCCACATGGAAGTTTACTGCTATCTATAACCCTAGTTCTAGGGTGTCTGAGGCCCTTACATATGATTTACCCACTTTACTTCCTCATACTTTAAAGCAGGTCACCATCGTTCTTTGCTTCCGTCCGGGATTGCTTTAGAATCTATTACTGCAAGTGGAGTTTTCTGTTCCAAGTTATATGAGTTACTTCTCTATTGCTGTAACAGAACACCACAAACAAAGCAACTTACTAACAAGCTAGTTTTAATTGGCTTATAGTTCCAGAGGGTCAAAGTTCATGATGGTGGAACAAAGGCATGGGGGAGCGGATGAAGAGCTGTGTGCTCACAGCCCACCCGACAACCAGGAGGCAGAGAGCACACTGGGAATGGCACAAGTCACGAATCCTGCCCCACCCACCTCCAGTGGTGGCCACACCTCCTCCAACAAGGCCACACCTCCTAATCCTTCCCAAACAGTCTCACCAGCCAGGGACCAAGTATTTAAGTATGTGTGTCTATGGGAGCCATTCTCATTCAGATCACCACACAAATGATGTGCCGTTTGTAAGCATCCCAGAAAGCCATCAACCTAGGAAGTAGAAAGAACTGGGTTCCTCTCTTTCCAAGCTGATATGGCCAGTGGCATAGGGGAGGTACTGCTTGTTACCTTGGATACTGTTTCCTACTTCCTTAGAAGTAGAAGGGAAGGGCACGCTGCTTTCTTCCTTGGATCCAGGACACTCGATCCATTCATCTGATTCCCCTGTGCTATACAGTCAAAGGGCTCTGAACACATAAGTTATTTAAAAGAACCATTTGACAAAATGGATCCTCTGGTCATATGAGGTCATCTAGAAGGTCAGAGCAAAGACAGGATCTTGGTGGCCTGGGGTCACACAGCCCTCCCTCCCTAGGTATGTGTGGTCACTGGGGTCCCTGAGGACAGGGGCAAGGGCCCAGTGGGAGTGCAGAGCAGTCTGCAGAGTCCAGGTGAAAGGTGGTCTTAGAAGGCAGAGGGCAGTGAGGAGAGGGTTGAGAGAGGCTGTTCTCTCATCAACAGCAGCGGACATCAAGAACTAGGAAGTGAGCACAAGAGACATCCTCAGACATGGCTCAAGCATCTTACAAGTTTGACGTCTTAGGCAATGAAAATGCTTGACATAGCCAAAAAGGTGCCAGGAGCTAAACCAGGACCCAGATCACCTTTAAACTCCTGTTTCTTAGATTAGGAGCTCTGTTCCCATCAACACTATTTTATGGGAACAAGCACTCAGGCTTAGAGCAACTGGGCAGCTCCCAGAGTCCTGGAGCTAGGAAATAGATCGTAAAATCAGTATCTAAACCCCAGCCCTTGCCAGCTCCACATTCTATTCCCTAGATAACCAATGGCCAGGAAAGAATTAAAGCGAGGCAACCTTAACAGGAACAGAATCATCCTTGCTGCGTGAGAGGCAGGGCAGGTGCTAAATAATTTAAAAATAAGCCTGGAAAACATAATTACCTAAAAGGAAATATTTGTCCAGATACATGCTGGAAAGAAATCCCGGGGACTTCTGGAAGGAGGCGACAAAAGATCACCAAACTCTGAAAGTTCTGAGAAGGCAAAAACAAGATCACCAGCCCGTACATTGAGGGCTCAGAGTCCCACAGTGACCCTCACCTTTCCTCACTTTCTTTAGGATCTGTGATGGTCTGAACAAGGAGGAAAAGCAGGAAACCAGCATGATCCTTGAAGACAGCATCTTGGATCCCTCCCTCCGAGAGCGCCTCTCCATCATCTCCCGGACCTTCGAGAATCAGAGGAAACTGGTCCAAGGAGACAGCATGCTCTTTCTGGACCACGTTTTCACGATCGAGCCCCCGGTGAGCGCCTGAATAACAACCAGCTATCTAGTGAACACAGTGAGGGTGCGGGGCTGGGGGCGTGCAGGGCTGGGAAGGTGCAGGGCTGGGGGTTGCAGGGCTGGGGTGTGCAGGGCTGGGGGTGCACAGGGCTGGGGCCGTGCAAGGCTGGGAAGGTGCAGGGCTGGGGGTGCACAGGGCTGAGGGGCTGCAGGGCTGGGGGTGCACAGGGCCGAGGGGGTGCAGGGCTAGGGGGTACAGGGCTGGGGGATATGGGGCTGCAGGGATAGGGGTGCAGGGCTGGGGGGGTATGGGGCTGCAGGGTAAAGGGCTGGGGGTGTGCAGGGCTGAGGGGGTGCGGGGCTAGGGGGTTCACAGGGCTGGGGGGCAGGACTTGGGGTACAGAGCTTAGAGTATAGGGCTGGGGACAGGGCTGGGGTACAGACTGGGGGTACAGGGCTGGGGCCAGGGCTGGGGGAGCAGTAGAACTGGGCTACAGAGATGCTTCAGCTAGATTCTCCACTCTGGGACTGGCATAGCAAGTTCTGAGGACAATGATTGGCATGAGACACTGCATGAAGGCTGATGGGAAGAATGCCAGTAGGTCACACTTTCTGTGCCACCGTCCCTGCTTCCTCGGAGTTGCACAGGATGTGTGGTTTGTGTATATCATCTCACAACAACCCTGAAAGATAGAGTGAAAACCCCAATATGCAAATAAAGAAATGACTCCCCTCGTTTGCCTAAGGCCAAACAGCTGGTGATAGTTGTAGATTTAGCCCTGATCAGTCTGACTATGTATGGAGCAGGACTTGTCAATCTTAGCAACACTGCTCTTGCAGATGTGTAATTCTTCATCCAACGCATTTATGTGATGATATTTGCCCCCGTGATCACCAAGGCTGTCTTCAGACACTTCTAGATGTTCCCATGTAGGCAAAGATCACCCAGGACTTAAAATGACTTTGTCCTCGATCCACTCAGCATAAATAGTTGCCGATTGTATGGTCTGTACCAGGCACCATGTGCACCAGGTGCCCAGGAACAGAGCAGATCCAGTCCGTGACTTTACAGCCTATTCAGTGCTGTCTACAGTTCACTGATTCTATAGACCAAACGCAGCTCTGCTCTATTGCCTCAGTGTGGAAGGAGTGGACCCGGAGAGATGGTTGAGGGGTTAAGAGCACATGCAGGTTTCACAAAGGACTCAAGTTTGTTCCCAACTACCTGTGACCATAGTCCCAGAGGATTCTATTCCCTCATCTGGCTTCATAGGCACCTGTATGCATGTGGTATGCGTTCATACATGATGGTAATACATACATACCATAGATAAAAATAATAAGTCTTTTTATAGAAGAAGTTTCTAGCAGCTTTGTGTGTGTGTGTGTGTGTGTGTGTGTGCGCGCACACACACACATCTGGTGCATATTTGTGTGCCTCATATATTTGTCAGTGTGCACTCGATGCATAGCCCTATAGATGTCAGACATTATTAGATGTCTTCTCTATTGCTCTCCATTTTATCCCGTTAAGACAGGATTGCTAACCATACCTGAGGCTCAGGGTTCCAGCTAGAACAGCTGGCTAGGGAGCTGCGGGGGAGCCACCAGTCTCTGCTCCCTAGTGCTGGTGTTACAGGCACACATGGTCAGGCCCAGGTTTCTTATACAGGCGCTAGGGATTTGAACTCAGATTTTCATGAATAGCATACACACTTGCCAAGTGATCCATCCCCCCCACCCCCAGCCCTGCTAACAGCTTTTCTATTTGCTGAATGCTGTGTATTAAGCTACCCACTTCCTGCTCAATACATCCCACTTAACAGGCATAGAATGGTTTCAGGACAGCAACTACAAAAGGAATAGAGACAGTCCAAGGCTCAGTCTAATTGGTTCGCTGTTGCTATTTAAGCCAGGTGGAGAAAAGACTTGTAGGAAGTGTCGCTGTCTGAGCATATCATTGTCCTTCCTTCCATCTGTGCTTCCATGGCTGAATAGGTTTGAGAAACAATAGGCTCCATATATGCTATGAATCTCCAAAAAAGCGCTTTCTCCTGGGTGGTATTTTGTGTGACCCACCATGGGAGTCACTGGGAACCACGGGAATGGTACCCTGGGTGAGAGGTATGACATTCCCACAGTCCACAAGTTAAAGAGAGCCTCTTGGCAGAACTCTTGAGCGAGTCTTGGGCTCTAAGAACAAAATGGTGAGTGTACATGGAATGTTTAATCCAGGATGGTTAGAGCCAGCCACTTTGCTGGCGGTAAAAAGCCAGGAGAGAAATAGAGCTGGAGAGACAGGTCAAGGCTGAACCTTCTGTCAACTGGAAACTTCTCCAAGGCACAGAACAACAAAGGGCTCTCCAGACATTTGGGGGGGTGAGGCCAGCAAGAGGTTATGTCAGGATAAGAAACAAAACTAAAAGCAGGTAAAGTCCGGAGACATGGAAAGGGCCAGGGATGAATGACTGGGGCAGGCAAGCGAGTGACTGTGCTGAGTGAGAAGAGCCAGCAGCCTGTGGAGGCAATTTCAGGCTTACCAAGGTCCTCAGGATTCAGTGTTCTTCCTAGCCAGCAGCGGAGAGCCAGCATGGCGGCTGCTCTGCTCGACTCTTGCGAGTATGTGAGAGCAGATGGCAGCAGGATTGGAAATGTGTGGTTGACAGAAGATGGGTGCAGACCACGGAAAAATCCTGTCCATACCTAGGTCGGAAGTAGGAGTGCCAGAATGACCTCTGACTTTCTCCTGGGCTTCCTTGCCTAAGCCAAAGATGAGGGCGTGTTAAGGCGTGGTCTTTGATGTACTTTTGAATCTTGGTGAGGCGTTGAGTTGGCATTCCCATCCTGGGGCATCTTATTGCCATTGGGAAGAAACCCATTTTCTTTAAGTGGTAACGCACAGAAGTGGGACTCTTCAAGTAAATAAGCCAATTTATTTATATTATGTAGAAAATAATACCATAATGAAACTCTGGAAAAATCCATGTACCGTGTAAGTGGACTTTGTGGAATCCATGATGCTGTTTGCCCTTGCCATAGAGTGTTTGGATTTTTCTTCTCTTTACAGTTTTCATTGGTAAGCTCTTAACAGTTTCTTTAACAAATGTGTATGAAGGCACGGAACCCCGCCAGCGTCTTCCTGCAGTAACTCTGACCAGTCGGCAGCTCTCAGGGTCATTCTGGATATCATGTATGTTGTATGTAGTGCTTGTAACATATGTAATCTTTAAATTACTTTTGAAGCTATTTTCTGAGAAAATCCTGCCAGTTCTCCAGCTTCATGGCACATGGGTCTCTTCCTGTAGAGAGCCTGGCTTTCCGAGGCTGGTAAATGAGCTACGATAATCTCAGCTGGGAGCTTTGGAAAGGATTCACAGGTGAAGGGACTGGAACTGGACATTGGAGAAGGCCTAAGGTTTAATTAAGTGGAAAGGGAGGAAAGTGCTCCCAGCTAGAGAAGTCATGGAAGCTGGGGGTAGAGGGAGCATTCTGTTCACAGCGGACTGAATAACGGTGAGCTGGACTGGGTTTCTGCCTGGGGAGGTAAGCAGAGGTAAGGTGGCCTATCATGTGCAGCCTACAGCTCCTTGTCACTCACTGTGATTTTCTGGAGACACTGGACCTGAGAGATGGCAATGTGCATTCTTTGCAAAAGCAGTTTTGGAATCAAACAAATTTTGGGGGAAAATGTGAAAAGAGAATGTACTTGTCCAAATGGCAGAGTTCAAACAGCTCGTGCCCATGACCGACTCCCTCCCACCAAACACCTGCTGGGGCTGACATTCTGAAGGTCCCAGCTTACCCCGTGCTGATGAGGATCTGAGATACATTGCAGGAGAGCAGTGTGTTCAAAGGGAGTTGGAAAGTGTACCCTGATAACCATGTGTGGCTTGTATTGGAGGAGGGTGGGTAGCAGGAGAGGTGGGTAGTCTGGGTCAGTGGATGGAAGGTGATGAAAGACCAGGGGCAGAGTAAACAGGTCAGCAGCTAAGATTAGGGTGATTTCATGAGGGCAATAGTGACCCAGAACAGTCCAGTGGCAGATACAAGGCATGGTTAAAAGGAAGGCGCAACATGCTTTTTGATTGATCATTGCGATTGAGATACCTCAAGGGTACTCACTGGAGTACCTGGCCCAATGCTAATAGATGGATGGATGGGTGGATGGATGGATGGATGGATAGATGGATGGATGGATGGATGGATGGACAGACGATGGCATTCAGAAAATACTAATGAGTTTGGCTCCGAACATGTCAAATTTGAGATTACTACAGATGTCTAGGGAGCTTCAGAAATGTAGAACTAAAATTGCTGCTGGAATGGATTCAAAGAATTCAGGATGAGACAAAAGATTTGTGAGGATGCTGTAGAGGTCTTGATCAAAGACGCTGGGACCTCAGAGAGGGAGGAAGAAGAGAAGACCCACTGAGAGCTTTCCCTATGTCTAGGGCATCTGCACTGCTGTCTACTGAACTTCTCTGAATACTGCTCACCTTTCGGGTCTCCTATATCAAACGGCTGCTAGTTGTTCTCTGAAGGCTTAACTACACGTTAGAGGTTGGCTTTATCCTATGATTTGATCTCAGTTAAGCAGCTTCCTGCTCAGAGCTGATGCTGCAGCAGAAGCAGAAAAGATTTAGAGCAAGCAGTGTTGTCAAATGAATTAATAACCAATCTCAGCCACATTCTATCCAAATAACCAAAATAAACGGTCATCAGCAGAGGTCCAGGCACCACCTTCCCTTCCGATGGGCTGGCTGCTCCGCCTCTGGCCATGGAGGAAGGAGAGCATGTTCAAGTGAGGTAAACATAAAGGAAAGACAAAAAAAAAAAAAAAAAAAAAAAGCAGCAAACAAGCTACAAAATTTTAAAAACTCTAATACCATAGGGTCTGAATAGAAGTAAGAAACATCAGTTTATTTTATCAGGTCTACATCTGTATAGTTTCATTCTTCAACCAAATCAGCTAATACTGAAGTTTTGCTGAGTCCTGCATGTGGGCTGTATGCCCTGCATACTGAGTATTTTATAAGAACATTGTTCCAGTTTCAGAGGCTCTTCCCACTTAAAGCAAGGAGATTCAAGATGAGGAAAGCCATCCTGTCCCTAAATTGCCCAAAGGTGATGATGGGTTTGAATTTAAATCTCATTTTATTGATATTATCCTATGAGGAGCTGTTTGGCTCAATCCTGGAGGAATGAAAGGCCCCAAACTCTACAGTAGCAAGCTCTTACTGTCCCAACACCCACTCTCCATTTGGCCCTTTGGTGGTTTTATGAGAAAGCCCCCAGAGGCTCATGTTTGGATACTTGGTCCATGGTTGGTGAAACTTTTTGGGAAGAATTAGGAAGTGTGATCTTATTGGAGGAGGTGTGCCATTGTAGGTGGGCTTTGAGGTTTTCAAAGACTCTTGTCATTCCCAGTTAGCTGTCTGCCTCCTGCTGATGCTTTCGGCTGTCCCATCTGCCATAGCTTTGCTGGGCTGTCATGGACACTAGTCCTCTGTCACTAGCCAAATCAAACGCTTTCTTTCACAAGTTGCTTTGGTCATGGCGCTCTGCCACAGCAATAGAAAAGACTCGCGCAGACAGGCCGCGAGTCTTAGCAAGCATCCTTCTTTATGAAACATGGCCATAACCGTGGTCATCAGGTCTGCAGCTTGTGAGCTTTCAGGAGTTATATTCAGGTATCTTGAGTCCAAAAGGGGGCATCGAGGACCCAGAATGACCAGGAGACAGAAGACCAAAAGGAACTTTGTAAAAATGGTAGTTAATTATCTATTGATATTTCCAAGGCAATTAGGATTACTGTGGACTCATTAGAGTATATGAGACATAACTATTGACTTCAAGTTTCCCATATACCAATTATTTGATAATATCTTGGCATAAGATACCTTGATAATATCTTAATGTCATTAGCTTGGCTTTCTCCATTTATTGCTTACCAGGGAAGGCATAGAGACAAGTAGACTACAGATAATGTGTCAAGCTGCCTGCTTCCATTTGAGATCTTTCCCCATCTTCAGAAGGAACCTGCCAAACTGAGTCTATGATGCATGGGTTTTTTTGGTTTTGGTTTTGGTTTGGTTTTGGTTTTGGTTTTGGTTTTTGGTGCTTTGTTGTTGTTGTTTGTTTTTTTTTGTTTTTGTTTTTGTTTTTGTTTTGTTTTTTGCCTTCCAGAAAGCAAATGGAACTGTTTCATAAATACAATATTCACTTGTGCCAGGTGGACCATGTCTGGGCTGAACTTTGATGGTCTCATTCTGTTGTTCCCTCCACTTGAGTCTCCTGGGTCCCCTTGAAAGAGAGAAATACAAGGATACAAAAAACTCAGCTCTGAAAATTGCGAGGTGAGAGAATATCACAAGGCAAAAAGAAGGAATTAAGGTTTTGCTTCCCATGGGCGTCTAGTGAACCTCCAAGACCTCAGCACAGATGTAAGCATCCCGTCTCGGAACTGTAGTGAGGCTGGCTCAGGTCACGCTTTGAAGACAAAACAATTTTCTGAACATGGAACGCTTGGAATTCTCTCCAAAAGAAAGGTCTGAATATTTAAAGGTATTTTTCCAACTAGCTGGCTAAAGTATTTGAGCCAACCCAACGTTTCTGCTCCTCCTACCCCACCCACATCTCCCTCAGAGTAGACCTAACCCAGCAACCCTAGGGAAGCCTAGGCTTCTTCTAACTGAGCTATCAAAAGGATAGCTCGTTTCTTCATTACCACACAAGTAATAGTAACCCTCGCTCCGATGTTACTTAAGCCTCTGAGAAACTTGCTGCCCTAGCAATTCGGACATGGAGAGCACAGCTCAAATTCAGTTTACTGTATCCTTTTCCTCTTTTGGCATAGAGGGTGAGCTCAGCAGAAGCAGGTTGGGTGCAAGTCCAGATGGCTAACAAGAAGATGCAGCGCTTTTTGTCCTGCGCAGCCCTTCCTCTGCTCCAGTCATTAGCTGTGACTCACAAGGCGAACACGTGGGTGCTGACTCCTTGGAAATGGACACCAGGAAGGAGCCCAAGGACGTGGATCTGATGAGATGGGACTGCCCTTGACAAGCTCTGCCCGATCGGTCAGCCATCCTTCAGCCTTGCTCATTAGGATTCTCCTTTCCAGTCTTTGTGCTAAGGCCCACGTTTTGGCCATTGCACCAGAACATTCACTATTGTGTTGAAGAACCAGTGTGGGTGGAAAGAAGCCCAGGGGAGCCTTAGAAGCAGCAAGGCTGCCCATTAAATTGGCCAACACCTTTCCTTCCTGGGAAAAAGAGAGACATCACACATGGCCACCTCCACCAGCTAAGAACCCCATGGAGTTCGGTATATTTGGGTTGAAGATAAAATCAAGACAGAAAGTGCCTATTGTGAAGCTTCCTCTGTCAAATGGACAGATCACAGGGCTCCCTCTTAGCAGCTTTTAGGGACATTATTTTGAGCATCACAACTTTCCTTGACTATCAGTGTCTCAGCTGATGGAACTGAGCAATCTTTGCCGGCTCTCAGGAAACACTTGTAAACTTGTGACTCTGAGTTAGACACCCTTGCCTTTTTTTTTTTTTTTTTTTTTTGCAAGTTAAAGATTGACTGGGAAGCTGAGTGCGTGAGTCACCCTTATACATGCAACCAGAGAATCAAAATGCAATACTTTTATTTAACACACATAGGAATTCACATTGTAGACATCGAGTCTTCCCACCTTCCAGATCAGTCAAGAATGTTAAATACACATGTAACTCTGCTCTTGCATGTTACATGTTAAAATACACATGTAACTCTGCTCTTGCATGTTACATGTTAAATACACATGTAACTCTGCTCTTGCATGTTACATGTTAAAATACACATGTAACTCTGCTCTTGCATGTTACATGTTAAATACACATGTAACTCTGCTCTTGCATGTTACATGTTAAAATACACATGTAACTCTGCTCTTGCATGTTACATGTTAAAATACACATGTAACTCTGCTCTTGCATGTTACATGTTAAATACACATGTAACTCTGCTCTTGCATGTTACAGGCCCACTTAGCAAGGTTTCTGGGGAATGATCTTATTGGCACTAATTATTTTTATGTGTGTGCCGGACATTGAGCATAAAAGAACTATAGCAGCTTCAGATGACATCTGTCGGTTAATTGAGGCTGAAAGACGCATCTTAACTGTGGGCTGCACCTCTCCACAACCAGACTGAATAAAAGTGAGAAAACAAACTAGACAGCAGCCATCTTTCTCTGCTCCCTGACCATGAACACAATGCGACCAGCCACCCCAAGCCCCTGATGTCCCTGCCATGATGGATTGTACCCTCAAACTGTGAGCCAAAAGAAACCCTTCCTTTAAAAAAAAAAGTCAGTCACCTTTAAGGACACCCCTCTCCCTGTGTTTGTCACCTGTCATGGACCAGCAGCTGCACGCTCAAAGCATCCAGAGAGGCTCAACACCAGCCACGGTGTTGTTTGATTCACTGTTCTTATACAGAAGGAACTAGAAAGCTCCAAGAGTAGTAATATAACATTGAGCCAATTAGCATATAGCAATAGACTTAAAAAGATTCAAAGCCAGTTCCTTTAACTAGTAGGTCCCTTGACTGGTAAGTGAAATAGGGTTGTTCTACTCACCTTAGATCTGGGAAAGACAGAGCATCAGAGAAAAGGGGGGATGGTTGTAGTAGAACTGAGGGCAGCTGAAATTATTATTATTATTATTACATCAGAGTAGTCATACTCTAATAGTACTAGAACTCAGATGAGGAGTGGGGAGAATGGTTAGAGAAGGGAAAGAGAGTCTTTGAGATAGAAGGAAAACGGAGCAGCAGAGATCCGAGTGAGGAGGCAAGTCCAGGAGTTCATAAAGACAGGATATAGAGACAGGATATTGATGCTAGAGCCAGTGGGGAAATTCCTGAATATTTTGATTTTTCTGAAATGTCAGAGCTGAGCAATAAAAAGAGGAAAGGTATTTCCAGGAGCACAAGCAAGCTGGGAGTTAATTTCATCTGGGTTGGTAAGATGTAAGGTGGGAAGATTGGAAAGCAGAGAGTACCATGCAGCCATCTTAGACATATTGCCTGTTTATAAGGTTTGTTCTTTGATCTGCTAGGAAATGCATAGCTTTGGGGTTGTTTTGTTTGTTTGGTTGGTTTTTTTTTCTCCAACATTTTGCTAGAAAGAAATAGAAGTTTACTTTTCGGTAGCACCCAGCTGAAAGGAAATAATGACACCACACCACCACATCCCTCTGAGAGAGGAAACAGGAGGACCATACTTTGGCTGTGACCTCTGCAGTCCTGTTAGTTCACCGACACACACCCTGACCCAGGAGAGGACTTTTGGGTAGCATTTGTCCTTGGATTATCTCCCGTGTTCCCAAAAAGATTCAAGTTACCAGTGGATGCTGTGGACTCAGCAGGGCAGTGGCTGTTCTGCACGAGAGCACCCCAGCTCTGATCCCCATTCAGTCTGAGCCCTGTAGGCTATCTTCTTACATTCGCCTCCTGTCACCAGAGAACCCTCTCACCATGGTGCCAGTATCCCTTTGTTGGTTAGGGCCAGTCTACCCCCTTCCCAACCCTCATTTCCACATAGCAGACTTATTTACCCAGGGCAAGTTCATCAAGAGTACTAAGAGGCTTAAGCCATGCTGTCCCTTTGTCTGTGTATACACCCTGGACCCTGGGGCATGGGGGCCATGAAAATGGTCTTGCTTACCCCAAACAATAAGACTTTTTTTTTCACGTGTTCTGAGATCATCTGATTTGCAGGCCATCCTTTGGAGACCACTTCTCAAGACTCACTGACATTTTTTCTAGCATGGATTCTCTCAGGATCTAGAACATCCTTTGGTGCTTTGGCCAGTTTGTGTTGGAACAAGTTAGCTGCTTCTACTCAAAGTCTGGTCAGAGCAGGGTCTAAACCCTCTGGCAGATTCACACTCATCACATGGATTAAAATGAAGCCCAAATCCTCAGTCATTCTTAGGAAGGATACCCATGGGCATGTCTTCCCTTAGCTGAAGACTCAACTGAATGGCTGAGCCATATCTGCTTAGCCTGTCTCCTTTTATAGGTCTGAACACTCCATCATTGCCCTTAAACTCTACCCAAGGGCCAGGTATTTGCCATTTATCAGAAGGGAACAAATATTTATTTTAAGCTCTTGCAAAGAAAATTCTGCAGTGAAATGACCAAGCCTGTCAGGGTGCTTTGAATTCCTCTGTCCCCTCTGGGATCTCAGGGGCCTTTCTGGGCACTATGGTTGTATGGTTTTGAGGGCCATCCCTGATGCAATGAAAAGGGCAGAAAGCAGCTTCAGACGTGAATCCATGTCTGATAATAACTACCTGAGGTGCAAACGGACAGCTGACTCTGTGATCAGCAAGCACCTACCAAGAGCCACCTCTGCTTGGGTGCTGGAGACAGAGGGCTGAGTGCTTACCTCTCTTCTCTTGAACTTAGCTGGGGATGCAAAACCACGTCACGACCTTGGCAGCCTTGCTGTTGCTTCTTGGAGCCTTGGTGTCCTCCCCTTACTCTGAAGTCAGGAGGGACACTGCCTGAGAAGGTCACAGATCAGGGTGATTGCTCTCATGAGTAGGTCAAAACTGCATCTAGTTTCCTGTTCTCCACTCTTTCCCTGACGTTGCCTTTTCTCCCAGTGGTGGGGTTGAATGGAGGACCTTACCTCTGTGAGGCGATGATGTCAGCCATCTGTGCTCTTCTCCATTCTTTCCAGGAGTATTTTTCCTTCCAGCCAGACTGGATCTGCTATGCTTTGGGGACTGTCTGAAACCAGAGCCTGATGATTTATTAAGTTGCCTTGCCTCAGTTTTCTATTGAGCCGTGTATAGATTTCTCAATGTGTTTAGTACTTCTGCTCGTTTGGCCCTATTTACAAAAACCTCAGGAAAGGGCACATATATTCTCCCCACTGTCTCTTCAACCTTTCAGCTTATCCTTCTAAGAAGTAACATGCATGGTGGTCAACAAACATCTAGGGAACTCTTACTGAATGCATATTGTTTCCAGACCTTGGGGGGGCTCTTGAAATCTGGTTCAATTGACACTCTAGCAGCCTGAGAAGTTAGTGAAGTAATACCAGATTAATGTGGTCAATACAATATTTTAAATCAATTTTCCCTAGTAGGCAAATTCTGGTAGATGGCTTATTCCAACATAGTAGCAAAACTTGGGTTTCTTACTATGGTTTTCAGGGGGAGGAGTTTGTGAGTTAAATGACAGGAACACTCTGAGCTGGGCACTACCCTCCCTTGGGCCATTGCTATGGCTCCATAGAGCAGAGGCATTTCTAGTTGCTGTCACTCAAAAGTTAGGAAGGTAGTGCCTCTGCATAGGGAGCCGGGCACTCCTCTCTCCGTGGTCCCTATGAACCACATATACCCTGCTAATGGCTAAGCTCCCTGCCATCTTGGCCCACCCTGTTTCCTCTGACATCCCAGTGCTGGGCATGCATGGGGCAGACAGCAGATGCTCATTGAATACATATATCTTAAAAAATGCTTGGTTTCACAAAGCATAGTAACACACTCCTGCAATCTCAGAGAAGGAGACGGAGGATTGTGAGTTTGAGGTCAGCCTTGGCTACATAGTAAAACTCCATTTTAAAGAAAAAAAAAAAACTTATCTCCCCCATTTTCTTCTTTAATGTATTTCATAGTCATAAACTCAATGATGTTATCTTTTAAACTTGTTCAAACTTTGTGCCACTTAATAAGTTACCAAGCCGTGTAAGTCACATCTGCCAGGTAAGACAGTGTTTTCTCATGGACTGCAAGAGAGTTTCCTTCAGGTTCCCAGGATTTCAGCCTTTATGTGTGGTCTAGTGAGAATGTGAATTGGTTCGGCCACCATAGAAAACAATATAAAGGTTCCCAAAGAAATTAACATAGAGCTACCATGTCACCCAGAGTCTCTCTTCTTGCTGCATACCCCAAGAAATGGAACTTCGTATGGCACAGTCTCAGTTCTGTGTTCTCTGCAGCACGATTTAAATAGCCACCCCTCGGGACGACTTAAATGTCCATGGACAGGTTGTGTAGGACCTGCGTCGTCATTGGCACAGGACCCCCAAGACCAAGTTCTCAGTACAAAGGAGATTTATTTTTTCCAGAGGAACAAAAGGCAGGGAATAAGAGACAGTGACAGGAGGCAGAGTACAGGAAGAAGGGGAAGGGAACAATGGAGGGAGGGGGAAAGAGGGAAAAGGGAAGAAGAGGGAGGGGGAAGAAGGAAGGAGGGAGGAGAGAGGGGAAGGATGGAGGAGGGATATTTGCCCTGGAGGGACAAAGAGCCACCTCTGGAGAGAAGAAATAGATGTGGTCCAAAGGCAAACGATCGTTTATAAAGGGAGAAGAGGAAACCTGGGATAAGATGACTTGGTTTGTTTTGATTAGGCATGTTATTTAAGGTTGCCAAAAAGGGGACTTTTGACTGCTGGACTTGAGAACTTTGATAACTGGACTTTGGTGGCCAGACTCGGGAGGAGGAAGTGGCCAAATAAAGGAATAGACCTTGGTGGCTAGCTTTAGGAATGTAACCTATGGTTTACAAGGGAGAGCGGTAAGTGTGGAAGGGAAAAGCCTGCCACCATGTGTTCCAATGCTCAGGCCTGCTAGAGCCCTTCATGGGCAAAGACAGAAAGAAATGTGACATAAACATACAACGGAATATTGTTCAGCCTTAAAAGGGATACCTTACAAGATGCTCAGTGGGTAAAGGCTACCAAGTCCGGCATCCAGAGTCTAATTCTTGGAAGCCACATGGTGGAAGGAGAGAACGGATTCCAGGCTTTCTTCTGATCTTCATAGCCACATTGTTGCATGCACAAATCTGCAAGGGGTTAGACACACAATAAATAAATGCAAAACCCTCTAATGTGTGGGTGTGTGGGTGTCCCCCAGCATTTGCAACAACATTAATCGGTTGAATCAGGCTAGACCCAGCACCAGAGCTCATGTTCTCAGGCATATGTAGGCTATAAAAAAAGAGAGCTGGTACAAACACGAGGAGAAAGGCAGATGCCAGGCTCAGAGGGTGATTATGGGCCAATGGGAAGATGCTGGTCAAACAGCTGTGAGTCCTGGAGAGCCAGAGCATAGCTCAGCACCTGCAGCTGATAACACATATGGATAGACCCGAGATGCTCCCGTGACACAACAAAGAACTGCTTAGGAAATGCAGGTGCTAACCTACTTGCCCACAGGGACCATTTCACTATCTATACGTGTGTCAAAACTTCCCGTACTCCTTAAACATATGGGGAAGAAGTCATGGAATTATCATTTGAATGCAATACCTTTCTTTCTCATTCCTGTTTCAGGAAGGTGATGTCTGGCCCAACTCATCAGCTGAAATCACTGTGTACTTTAACCCTCTAGAGGCCAAGCTCTACCAGCAGACGGTTTACTGTGACATTTCAGGTATGGACTTGTTCTGTGCGGTCACCAGGTTACCAAGTGCTCAGACCGTGTGTGTGTGTGTGTGTGTGTGTGTGTGTGTGCATGTGTGTGTGTACATGTGTGCATGTGTATGTATACATGTGTGAGTGTGTGTGTATATAAGAATGAGCAGATATTCAAGCCATTTGGTGCTACATGATACCAATAGAAGGATCTATGTCCAAAAAGGCATCTCTGAATCCACTTCATTAAAGTCTGCCCCTTGGCAAAGCTTCAAAGCTATATCCAATCTGGGTAAAACGTAATGGAGCAAAGTGAGAGTGAGAAAGGATCTCGTGTGGTCTCAAAATGTCGTCCATCAAAATACCAGTTATAAGCAGAGAAAACTCGGCTTTACAGTGAGGAGCACAGAAGATAGCATCTTAGTTATGGAACAGGTGGCCCCCTAGGACCACTCCAATAGGATGCAACTAGGACACAGCATCCTGTCAACAACATCAGGACCAGTCTACCACATCCTCCGGTCTGACCCAGAGAATGCTTCAGGCAAACCAACTGAAGCACAAACTGCGAGGTCCAGCCTGGATTGTCACAAACTTCAGTGTCATGAAAGTCAAGGGAGGATGGGCAAGCTGTCCAAGAGAGACTCGAGAGAGCGGTGACGTGATCTAGACTGGCCGTGTTGCTGCAAAGAGCACCCACAGGGAAGAGACAAGGAAGTTCTTATCCTTCTAGGGAAATTTGACCATTTTCCTTATCCACCCATTGAGTCAGTCATTGTCTGGTAAGACAGTCTCTCACTTCATGCCCTGGGCAAACCTGAAACTCACTGTGTAATCCAGACAGATCTCAAACTCTCAGAGCTCCTACCTCGGCCTCCCTAATGCTGGGATTACAGATGTGAGCCACCACATCCAACTTCTGTCTTTTTAAACCCTACCAATTCTTTTAAAATGCCCATAAGAAAAGTAGGTAGATAGCAAAATTATAAAGCCAAAAGGTAGCCTTTCTCTCCTGGAATTCTATCGAGAAGCGGGTTCGGCGGTTTCTTGGGAATCCTGGCTAACTCTGTATTACTGTTTGTTGATTTACTAACTTCACATGATTCTCTTTGGTCCTTGATATGAGAGAAATACATTTAATTTACCTTTATCTTCTCTTTCCTTCTTCTTTCCTTCATGGAGTTGTAATTTACAGACAGTAAAATTCACCCTGGTTCTGTGTATTCTGACAAGCCTGAGTCGTAGTATCGCCCTACCCAAATCAAGATAGAGAAAATCCCCCATCACCTTGCAAAGTTCCTTTATGCCCTCCTTTGCTGGTAGCACTAAGCCCCTATCTCACTCTCACAAGCTGGTCATTCTTACTGTATTTATTTCATGAGTTTCATTTATAGCTTTAAATTGTATATTAAACCCTAATGGTTTTGTTCCCTGGACCTTATAATGTCTCTTGGCATGTAAGGATACTGGTATACCCAACCTTCTCATCGATATTCTGCCACCCTACCCTTCTGCCTTCTGTGGGTTTTCCCAGTTCTTTAATAAGCTCATTACTAAGAACCGTAGTTAAACCTGCTATTTATATAGATGTTGTCACCCCAAGAAGATATGTCCCTAAGGCCTATGCCAAGGAGTCTCCTCCTTAATAACCATCAATAGCCGTGCTGCCTACCTCTGCTGTTTCATCGGTAGGTTGCACAGGGTAGCATGGATGCTCTGATTATTTAGACTGGGAGGATGAATGATGAGTCCACAGTCACCCGAGTCTCACCAATTGCCCAAACCCCACCGTTCTCCCACACCCAAGAAACCACACCTCTCAGTCAGCCTTGGGCTGAGAACCGGAGACCGTGCTAGCCTCCCCTTCAACACACCTATCATTGTCCATGTCATGGGGATGGTTCTCCTGCTTTCCCATATAGAACCTTAACGTCTCTGTATTCATCCCTAAGCAAAATGGTCTTGACTTCCCGGATTTTTGAAAGTTCTGTGTGGGAACCATGCTGTGCAGAGCCTATGCCGCAAGCCCAAGAACATAAAGCTGTTCAATAAATATTCAATGAAAGAGCCAAACGATTGAAATAAAAGTTCACCCAGATGGGCGACTGCAGTCGGTTTGGCTGGTGGTTCTCCTCGCACATGGAGGTGAGATTCTCACGGTGGCCCCAGGATGAATGCAGAATGGACGAGGAGTTTAGGAGAGGAATATATTACCTTTCCATAATGCAGACCAGCATCCAGGACACCAGACATCTTCGGGGGCTGTGCAGGAAATGTTTGGCAGGGTGGCAGTGTTCAGACACAGCCTGGAAGTGCGCCAGTGGCCCCCATGCCACAGGTGGTGCAACCTCCTCCAGCTCCACGGGGACACTGTGCTGGGCGTTATTCCAGGGGGCCGGCTGCTCTCCAGGAGGTTCCCAAACAATACACCATGAGCTGTATTCACCCATTGTTTCCTTTGTGCTCTCAAATTCTCCCTGCAGATCTCTTATCCTGGGTAGCCTGAAATGTAATGTTTTCTCCATCTGTGTGTCGGTCTTCTTTATTTTGTTAGTTATTTATTCAAAGACTCAGTTGCCAAGGAGGGGCTCTGTTCATGTGGTGATTCCATATTATCATTCCTGTAAGTTCCCTGCAATTCTGTGTCCTTTGGAGGGCTGTTGATGATTGCTGGCTATTATCATCAACCAGCTGGCAAAACCCCCTGGTCCTACCTCTCTAGGGAACGCCTGTTAAGTGGGTAGAAAAGTTCCTTCCTGGCTGTCTTCCTTTTTGTTTGCATTGGCTTTAAAATACTGTAGCAGTTTGTTTCTTTCATCTTGATGCTAAATACTTGACAGAAGCAACTTAAGGGAGAAAGGGCTTAGTTTGTCTCTCAATTAGGAAGAGTCCAGGACTTCATGGTACCAGATATGTAGCAGTATTGCCAAAATCCTTTACATCTCAACAGAGTAGGAAGCAAAATACTTGGGCTGGAAGTGGAGCTGTGCTGTAACCCTCAAGGCCTGCTCCTCAAGCATCACTTCCTCCAGCCGGGAACTTCCTGACCATTCTAAAGTCACCAAAAATAGCTCTGCCAGTTGGGGACCAAGTATTTGAACTTGTGAGTCTATGGGGGACATTTCACATTCAAACCATAAAAGGTCTCTATGTTCATAGAAGTAAGTGCATAGAGCTCTGATTCTTCACACCTTTTTTTAAAAGAAAAGATTTATCTCCTCTCTCTGTGTGTGTGTGTGTGTGTGTGTGTGTGTGTGTGTGTGTGTGTGTGTGTAAGAGCAGTCAGTGTTCTTACCTGCTGCCATTTCGACAAAGGTGCCAGTGGACGTTAATTGCTACATTTATCTCTCTTTGCCTTCACGTTAGTGTTAAGAATTGCCTTGTGCTTTGGTACCCAGTGGTTCCACTGGAGTGGGCTTGCCGTTGCCAGCCCTGGGTTTGGCACTTGCTAGGTTTTTTTTCAGACTGTGCATGTTTTATCCATCGTGGGAAATTCTCGTCTTCATTCTTTTTGCTTCCCTTTCTTCTCGATTCTCAAAATTACTTCAAAAGTAACCTCTCCTTCAACCTCCTTGTCTCCCCGTAATTTATGTATTTTTATTGCATATGTCTGCTTGTGTACCTGTGCACTCAGCACAGCACATGGGTGGTGGTCAGAGGACTACTGGGAGCCAGTTCTCTCCGTCCACCGTGTGGGTCCTGGGGATTGAACTCTGGCCATCGGTCTTGGCAGCAACTGTTTTTACCCACTGAGCCACCTTGCCGGCCTCTATTCTGACTATTTTATTTTATTTTAAGTTACTTCTTCTACTGATGATTTCTTTAGCTTTATCTATTCGTGGTGTACTCATCTACTCCACATTACATTTTCAGTGATTTAGTTTTTAGAAATCGTGTAATTTCATATTTTCATATTTTCTTCCTGCATTGTGCCTTCTGTTTCTTACTGCACCTCTTCAAATCTTTGGGGGATGCCACATTAGGGTTTCTCTAAGAATTTTCTATTATGTACCTCTGGGGTTGTTTGTGCAAACTACTGATTTTCCTCTGGAAGTAGACTGTTCCCTCAGAGAGTTGGAAACGTTTCTATTGTAAAGTCCTTTAACAAGGATATGAGATTTTGGACACAGTCCTTCAGGTGTGGATTTTTATTAGCTCATCTGCCAAGCTGCTGCAGGCTTCTGCAGCCTATCTAATGGTGTGTACGTTTGGACCACAAGCCTGTCCATGGGATGTTGACATCTCCCAGGAGCCTCTTCCCCTCATCAGCCTGTTAGCTATATCACAGCCCTCATCGCTTCGTCCTAGGCCAGTAGGTAGAAACTTCCTGGGCTGTTTCTGTTGCTATTGTTTTTATTTTTTTGTTTTTGTTTTTGATTTTTTTTTGTTTTGTTTTTTTGTTTTTTTCCAGACAGGGTTTCTCTGTGTAGTCCTGGCTGTCCTGGAACTCACTTTGTAGACCAGGCTGGCCTCGAACTCAGAAATCCGCCTGCCTCTGCCTCCCAAGTGCTGGGATTAAAGGTGTGCACCACCACGCCTGGCAGAGTGTTGTTTTTAGAGGTAGATTTTTCATGGTTCTTGGTTTATGGAAAAATTTTGCTTTAATTTTTCTGTTCCCAGATAAGGGCAAGTTTACATCTTCTTAGTGTACGGGTAAACAGGAACCAGGAGACCATACACCTGTGCCTGCTCTGCAAATTACCGGGCCTTCTTAGACTCACTTCACTATTTTACTAGGCTTAGGTGCATCCCCCCTTCACTTCTATGATCTGGTATTGTCCTGCCTTTATTATGAGCTTAGATAAGAACTAAAATGTATATTTATCTGTTTTTAATTGCCTTATTTACTCTTTACATATGAAGTGCAAGATTGATCTGAGTTAGCTAACTTTGCCTTGTCAGTTCACAGATTAAACAATTTTCTTATGTTTCTCAAGTTACTGTCCTTAGAGAATCCGCACTGGTCTCAACTCTGGTTACATTAAAAATGTAGATTATTGGGCCTCATCTATATTTTATTGAAGCAAAATTCCAAGAAAGCATTGCTGGAGAATATGTATTTAAAATGAGGACCAAGAAGTAATTATAACAAAGTTGCAGAATTAAAGATTCACATACAAGGAAATGGGTTGTATTTCTATATCCTAACAGTGAATAGTGGGAAAATGAAATTTCAGAAAGCAATATTGTTTAAATAGCATTATGAATATAAAGTACTCAGAGATAACTGGACAAAATGCAAGCTCTGTGTAGTGAAATGTATAAAGATAGCTGTAATTACAGACCTGTACACTTGGAGAAGTCCACACTGCCTGGAACCAGTGATTTAATGAGGTTAAACTGCCACCCACCCCCAGTTATGTGTAGATTTGGTGCAATCAAAGTAAAAAAAAAAAATCTCAACTGCTTTTTAAAATAGGAATATACAAGCTGATTCGGAAACTTCTGTGGAGGGCCTGGAGAGATGGCTCTGTGGTCAGGAGTACTGGCTTCTCTTACAGAGAACCTGAGTTCAGTTCCCAGCGCCAGGCCAGGTGGCTCACGATGCCTGTAACCCCAGCTCCAGGGAGGCTTGTCACCTCTGGCATCTGCTGGCAGTCATGGGAGCTCTCCCCCTTCCCCCTTCACCTCCCCTTCCCTCTTCATTTCCCTCTCCCCCTCCTCTCCCTGTCTTGTGTGTGTGTGTGTTTCTGTCTGTCTGCTCTCTGTGTGTATGTGTAGAATCACAGAGAACATGGATTACCCAAATGTTCAGAGGTTCAGGAACTAGGACATGCATACCTTTGATGCCCTTCTTTAGCCTGTCACAGACTCTATAGAGTGTCCAGTGGTCTTTGCTCCTGTCACCTGCAGTTCTTCCCTTACAGATACCTGGCACCTTCACTGCCAACAATCAAACTAATACAATGTTCTTGTTTGGGTATTTATAAATACACCCACCTATAAGCATAAAGACTTCCAGCAAGTATCATTTGAGGCTCAGTGGCTCACTGGGGTGCCTGGACACTGCTACTATTTTACAGATGAGAAAGTTATAATGTAGAAAACTCAGATGAGCTGCCTGCCTGAGGAACCCTGTATCTGTGTTACACATGGCAGCTCAGGGGAATACAGGGGCTGGATGCATGGCTTGCTAATTTGTTCAGTCCAGGGGTGCTTTTTGCTGCTTCTGCTTCTTCTTCTTCTTCTTCTTCTTCTTCTTCTTCTTCTTCTTCTTCTTCTTCTTCTTCTTCTTCTTCTTCTTCTTCTTCCCAGTGCTCCAAATTTAACAATTTGTTGTATAGTTTTTATACTTTGTTTTAAATTCCCTTTCAGTACCTCAAGTTAATCAGCATATCTTTGAACACATTGTAGTTGGGGCTATGAGAAAATACCATGGGCTCGGTAGTTTATAAACAAGGGAGGTTTTATGGAGGCTGAGAAGTGTGGCAGCAGACTCAATGTCTTATAAGGGCCCATTTCTCCCAGTGCCATCTTGGTTGGGTTCCTACCCCATGGGAGGGGCAGAGGAGCTCCATCTGGGCTCCTCTGTAGGGACACCAACCTCATTCAGAAATGTTCTGCCCTCATTTATTCCTCTTCCCCAATGTCCACATTTTAATCCCACAACCTTGGGAACTGAGATTTTTAATGCATGAACCTGAGTGCAGGCCTGCAGAGACACGGCAGATAACAAGCTGTCAAAGGCCGGTGCTCTGCATCTTCCAGTATTTAATGCAATGATGCCCATCACCTTCAGGGATTCCAGGCTCATCAAATGTGCTCTGATGAGCCTTCCTTCATCCCTGTTGTGTGCAGCCAGCTTATTCCAAATGTACATAAGCTTTTTTTTTTTAATGCTTTAAGAGCGCTCTCGTCCAGTAAGAAGCCTGCCCTTGCTGCCCTTGCAGTTTATGACCTCGCCTCCCCCCCCCCCTGCATTTGCTCCTCTTGATGCTTTTTTGCTAAAACAAGAAAAATATCTGCTTAGAAAATCCTGTGCAGAAGGAGTATTTGTAGCTGTGACCCTAAGATTTCAACAAGCCCCCCGGAACGAAGGGGTATTGGATTCTTACACGCATTTGGCCACAGGAAGTGCCTAGCTACAAACAGGGCCAGCTCCTTTAAATAATAAATAATCCCCAAAGAAACAGGGGCCCACTGCTTATTACAACACGGGTTTGGTTTTGTTTGTTTGTTTGTTTTCTTTTTCTTTTGTTTTAACAGAAGGCAGTCAAGGTAACATATGGAGAAGGTTTAGGCCTGACAGTTATAAATAGCCCCGCTCTTTATCCCATGATACATTAGCAGCCTTCTCCCTTGACTATTCTGTGATTTGGAATCTCAATCAAAAAGCCATTTCTCCTGACCACAGAGTACAAGTCATTGCCCAGAGACTGGAATTCTAGAGGAACAGAGAAAGGCAACAGTATTTGGATGTTCTGAAAGTCCCTCTTTTTTCAGAGAGCAGTGTTTCTCAGCCTGTGGGTCACAACCCTTTTGGGGAGGGTCACATATCGAATATCCTGCATATTAATATATTTATATTTATATTATGATTCACGATAGTAGTGAAATTATGGCTATGAAGTAGCAATGAAAATAATTTCAGGTCGGGCATGGTGGCGCACACCTTTAATCCCAGCACTTGGGAGGTAGAGGCAGATGGATTTCTGAGTTCGAGGCCAGCCTGGTCTACAGAGTGAGTTCCAGGACAGCCAGGGCTACACAGAGAAACCCTGTCTCAAAAAAAACAAAACAAAACAAAACAAAAAAAGAAAATAATTTCAGGGTTGGGGGTCACCACAACATGTGGAGCTGTACTAAAGGGTCCCAGTGTTAGGAAGGTTGAGAATCACTGATCCTGGAGTATTTGGCATCACTGATGCCTGTCTTCCAGGAGTTGAGCAGCGTGAAGAAACCCTCTGCAGAGATTAGTTGTCCCAAACATTGTAAAAATCAGTCTCGTTTCTTACAATCAAAGATGTAACTGCCTACTGGCCATGGTATTGCCTAGCACAAGATGCACAAAAGGACAGTGTTCCTCTCTCTGAAAGACAGTGATGATAAAAAGCTAAAGGGCAACAGAAGACAGTAGGATGTCACAAGGCATTATAATTAATGGTGGCAACAGTGAATGAGAACTGTCACTTGCTGTCACTTGGTAGTTATTAACGTGTTTACTATAACAATAAAAACTAAACCTAACAGGCCATCAAAAGTGTTTTGAGTATTCCAAGTTATATACAGAGCAAATATAGCCTTCTGCCCAGGAATTAGGGCCAGTGTTTGACAACTGGGACCTCACGAAACTAAAAAGCTTCTGTACAGCTAAAGAAACAACCAGTCATTGAAGAAGAAATCCCCAGAGCAAGAGAAAACGTGTCAGCCGCACATCTGACAGGCACCATTAATATCCATAGTATACAAAGAACTCAGAGAGCAGTCAGGAAAACAAATGACCCAATTTTAGAATATGTGCTAGAGATCTAAACAGAGTTCTCAATGGAAGAAATAAAAATGGCTAAGAAATACCTCAGTAAGTATCAATCATCTTTAGCAATCAGGGGAATGCACATTAAGACAGCCTTGAGGCCTCATTTACCCCCCAGTCAGAATGGCTAGGATTGAGCCAGGTGGTGGTGGGTGCACGCCTTTAATCCCAGCACTCAAGAGGCAGAGGCAGGTGGATCTCTGTGAGTTCAAGGCCAGCCTGGTCTACAGAGCAAGTCCCAGGATAGCCAGGGCCAGGCAAAGAAACCCTATCTCAAAAGAACAGCAACAACAAACACAGAATCCCAACCAACCAACTGAACGAACAAACAAATAAACAAGACCAGAATGGCTAGGATCAACAAAACAGCTGGTGGTTTTGCTGGCGAGGTTGTGGTATAGGAACTTTTATTCACTGTTGGCAGGAATTCAAATTGGTGCTTCCATTCTGAAAATCAGTACGGAGAATTCTAAAAAAAAAAAAAAAAAAAAAAAAAAAAAAAAAAAAAAAAAAGTAAAAATAAACCCACCGCATGACCCATATGTATCATTCCTTGTCGTCTGGCCAGAGGACTCAGCAGCCTACTTCACAGATGTTCATTGCCAACTCTGTTCACAAGAGCTAGCCATGGAGACAACCTACATGTCCTTCAACAGATGAATGGACAATGAAAAGGTCATATATACCCAATGGAATAATACTCAGCTATAAGGAAAAGTTAGATCCTGAAGTTTAAAGGCAATTGGATGGACCTAGAATAGATCATCTTGAATGAGGCATCCAAGACCTAGAAAGACAAACGCCGAATGTGCTCTTTCATCTGTGGTTCCCAGCTCCATATGCTCAGGTGTGAGTATACAACATGGGATAACCATGGAAACCAAGGTAGTATACTATAGACAGGTAGTGGCAAGGTGATATAAAGTGAGGAATGGAAAGTGGCAGGGGCTTCAACGGGAGAAAAGCAGTCACTCAATACAGAGAAGGCGGGATGAGGGACAAATACCACCACAGTTGTTTGATAAAGCTCCAAGGCATCATTATTTTTATATCTACCTAAAACTGTAATTATTCACAGTGTAAATGTGTGTGTGTGTGTGTGTGTGTTGTGTACGCACTGAAAAACTTTCAGCATCAGTCACAAGAAACATCCTCTTGTGACTCCCAAACCAATATAGACTATCAGTGTAGCCCCTTGATTGCCTCTCAGGAGTTGGGCATGGGCATCTGTTGCCAAAGACACAGCATGCTCAGGACACAGGATTCAGATGACTAGAGCTGAATTTGACTTGAAAAGCCTCCTTCCTGCCACTCAGAAATGGTACTAGGAAATACCATGCAAACTGCTCAGGGAGGGAAGCAATTATGCAGCCCTATTCAGCAATATTTTAAATGAAAAAAAAAATCAGGTACAAAGTAATATGTAATTTATGCTCACACTTATTTATATCAACAGTTGCTTTGATGTATAATTAAGCACAGACAATAGGCACCCTAATGTTGACAATAATTATTTTAAGAAGGTGGCGTTATGAGAGACTTTCTATCTATCTGGCAATTTCTATTTAATCTTATATTATCTAGTGAGGATATTTCCACATTCTAAAAGAGGAGAAGACACGAGAGAGGTGGGCTATGTGCCCTTTGTTAACTCTGGGTCTATTGGGAATTTGTTAAGACACATACACCTGAGATCATTCTATGACCTCCATGGAATGAGGGAGAAAACGTTCTGTAAAATGGAGGAGTCCAAGTCAGATCCACAAAGTTAGACAGCTAGTTCTCTGGTTCTTCCTGAATCTAGGTCAAAACAGTGTCCCTTAGTGTACAGTGGTGGCTTCCACTTGGTGAGTGGCATCAATCATTGGTCACCCCCTCAGATTCAGAGTAACTACCTAGATTTATTTAAAACTTCAAAATAATGCTAAGACTTGGTTAAATAAATTGTTTTAATTGATGCAATAATTGTATATACAATAACTACATTGCACAATATGATATCTGGACATGGATATATAAATGCAATAATTGCATGTATAATAACTACATTGTACAATATGATATCTGGATACATAAATGCAATAATTGCATATATAATAACTACATTGTACAATATGATATCTGGATACAGAAATGCAATAATTGCAGGTATAATAACTACATTGTACAATATGATATCTGGATACATAAATGCAATGTTATGATCAAATCGAGGTATAAGTTCTTCCATTGTCTCAGCCATTTATCATTTGTGTCTTCTAGCATTTTGAAATATCCAATGTATTCTGGCTTCTCCTCTGTGCCAGGGAACACTAGAACAAGTGTGTGTGTGTGTGTGTGTGTGTGTGTGTGTGAGAGAGAGAGAGAGAGAGAGAGAGAGAGAGAGAGAGAGAGAGAGAGAGGAGAGAGGGAGAGAGGGAGGGATGTGTGCTGGAGATGTTACACAGGGTCTTTTGCTGACCTTTCTTGCCCTCTTCCACTGAGCTGTAGCCCCACCCTATCTGAGCGCATTCGCCACCCTTCCTGCTCTCTGCCCTGCTCTACCATTCCTCTACCCTTAGCTGCAGTGGGGCCAGCTTTAGCGTTTGCACAGGAGTGAGAACACGTAGCATTTGCCTTTCTGTACCTGGAGGTCAACTTTCTTAATTGTCTTTTCCCTGATAAAATGTCAGCCCAAATTGCTCTGTAAGCTGTTCGTTAAAGGTAAGAACCCAGCAATATTACTGTTTCCTAAAGACGAGAGATGACCTCCACCTTAGTTAATTTGTAGTTCCCTCGGTACCGAACAGTACCGGAGGGGTTATTCAAGAAGCTTCGTGCTTTACATTGGTAATAAGAAGCTGTGGATGGTTTGGGATAATAAAGCACTGACTGGTGTACTAAAGTCAGAATTGCTTTCATAGGCCGAGAGATCCGCTTGCCCCTCCGAATCAGAGGAGAAGGAATGGGGCCCAAGCTTCACTTCAACTTCGAATTACTGGACATTGGCAAAGTTTTCATTGGATCTGCTCACTGTTACGAGGTGGGCACCACCGCTGTTCACTGAGGCTTCCAACAGTACCTGGCTTTTTCCCTCTGCTTCTTTTGATGTGTGTGTGTGTGTGTGTGTGTGTGTGTGTGTGTGTGGTGTGTATATATGTGTGTGTTGTGTGTGTGTGTGTTGTGTGTGTGTGTTTATTTGATAGAAACTTGGTTCAGTTGCCTCCTTTTGCATTTTCTGCCTCAATTCTAACTTCTCTCCTAGTCAAAGCAGAATGTCTTTTCCCATTCTTTTATTTTGTCAATCGCTAAAGCTCTTGAGCACTGTGATTTAATTGGCTTTATCCTTCTCAATTTGTAGACCGCAGAGGGAAAAACCATAAATACAGCTCCCCATCTGTGTAGTGCTTGTTCCGGGAGAGCATAAATCCTACAGATCAGAGGAGAGAGAGCTTTTTTGCATTTTTGAGAGTGTCCTAATGAGGATAGCGATTTTCACACTTTAGGGTCTCCTCTTGACTCTCTCTCTCTCCCCCGATCTGGGTTTTAATAACCAATCTTCACTGTTCTGAAGGAGTGTGTTGTGTTCTGTCTTCCCAATTAAGCAGAAACTGGAATTTTCCAACAGGAACTTTTGGTCCTTCAGAGTCAAAGTCACTCCAGTGTCACCTCATGGATCAGCTTACACTTACACACCACTATTACATGCCCTCATATATATGACACATATATACAAGTGGCTTCCATGGAAACTTGGTTTTAGGGTGCTCCTGGATTATAAATGTTTGTATCTTAGCGAGGTAATGCAAGCAGTTATTTAATAAGTGATAAGTAGCTGTCAGGCTCTGGGACTTTGTGTGTGTGTGTGTGTGTATTTAATTTACAATCCTTACAGAACTGTGAAAGGTAAGATTTATTATCCTTCTGTCATGAGAAATACCAGGTGCACATGATCAGTTCTTCTACAGTATTGCCCTCAGGGATCGTTGGTAAAGTGCTGCTACTTTGACTACCCTCAGGGATCGTTGATAAAGTGCTGCTACTTTGACTACCCTCAGGGATCGTTGGTAAAGTGCTGCTACTTTGACTACCCTCAGGGATCGTTGATAAAGTGCTGGTACTTTGACTACCCTCAGGGATCGTTGGTAAAGTGCTGGTACTTTGGCTACCCTCAGGGATCGTTGGTAAAGTGCTGGTACTTTGACTACCCTCAGGGATCGTTGATAAAGTGCTGGTACTTTGACTACCCTCAGGGATCGTTGGTAAAGTGCTGGTACTTTGGCTATAGTCTCTACTCAGTCCTTGCAGAAAGCCTATGGAGCAGGGACAGTTGCTCCTCCCACTTCTGGCCGAGTAAGCTGGGGCTTAGAGAAGATTCTCCTACTTAGGTTAATGATAGCAAAAGCATGGAGTGGAGGCTCAGCAGACACTCTCCTCCAGCGCAGAGTGCTGGAGCCACAGCAGTCACTTCTAGCACAGGGCTGCAAGCCTGACGCCTCCCCTGTAGCATGCTGGCTGAAGGAGAAAGCTCTAAGAAATGCATGAGGCTTTTATAGGAGATGGCCTTACAGATAGCATGTTACCCTCACGGTCTATTACCTGTATGGGTCTACAAGGGTGGACAGAGAATCTAGTCATGACAGCAGTATAGAAGGAATGGGTGGCAACCCTGAGGGGCCATAGGTGTAAGAAACTTGGCCAAGTCACTCGGCTTGAGAGCATCACACTCTCTGGGAATTGGGGGTGTTTTACTGGTCTTTGAGTCCTGTGGTTCCCAGCAACCCATCTTTCCACACCAAGTCGATCCCATCTACAAGGAGAAGTGCCTACATTGACGTGGAGACAGGGCATCTCCTTCCCACACTCACCGGGGTAACCGAGCCGAATGAGGCAAAACAAAGGCACACAGATGTTAACATCAGGATCAATGATCTACAAAGGCACACCGCCTGAGTAATATTAAAACATGAAAAGCTACATACACAGCTAACGTCTACATTATTCTATGTTGTGCGGTCTTGAGGGGGAAAAATGACATCTTATTCATTGATGTTGCTTGTGTAATTTATCCCACGTGAATTCTCCTTACACCTTACAGATTGATCTTTATGGATGCCACGCCAGGAAGAGACATTTAGTTCTGATGCAAAAGGGAGATGGTTTCCCTGCATATAATAATAATAATTTTTTTCTCTTAGCAACTGACTAGGCATGCCCAGATTTTAACTGCAGAGCAAACCCCAGCCAGCCAAAGTGTGCAGTGAGGTGAGGTATCAGATTGGACAAAGGTGAAAGCAGCAGAGGGGGGTGGTGAGGCTCGTCTACGGGGAGATTTTGCACTCTCGGCATCTTCAATGCTGAATCTTCAATGCTGATGCTCCACTGCACCTCTTAATTTATTATATTACCTCCTTGAGAAATTTGAATGACTAGCTACTGACCTTAGTCACTGCTGAGCTCAGCAGATGCATAAGGAAAAAAACTATAATCCCAAGAGAATGCAGAATTCTCCAGTGCAATCCAGGGGCAAACCAACAGGAGGTCAAAATCTATTACAAGTGATCCCCTCTCCCAAGGGTTGGACCTCAGGGGTAAGAGCCTCAGGACCATGTCCCAAATATTGGCTGGATTCAGTATTCCCAAATAGATGTTTCTTTGTCAGGAGTAAGAGAATGATATCATATTCTCCAAGGTAGAGGGACAGGCTGGGAGATGCCTCTGTCAGTAAAGTGCTTGCTGTGCAAGCATGAAGAACTGAGGTCAGATCCCCTAGAACCCATGTAAAACTCTGGGCATGATGGCACTTCCCTGTAGTCCTAGTGCTAGGGAGATGGAGACAGAAAGATCCCAGGGCAAGCCAGCTAGTCTTGGTAAATCAGTGAGTGCCAGGCTTAGTGAGAGACTCTGAGCCTAAGAATATGGTGGAGATTAATCAAGGAAGGCACTGGATGTGACCTCTGGCCTCCACATGCACAGGCACATAGACATGCATGCATCTGCATATACAGGTACATACCCACAGGAAAATACACACACACACACACACACAGAGAGAGAGAGAGAGAGAGAGAGAGAGAGAGAGAGAGAGAGTGTCACTGTTCAGAAAACCTGGGAAAGATAGCCATGTTACCCAAATAATAAAAGGAATAAACAAAAGGGATTTGTGCTTGTGTCTAGAGAGAACAAAAAAGGGCTATGAATGCCTTAGGTCCTCAACCTTCCTAGTGCTGCGACCCTTGAATACAGTTCCATGTGTTACATGGTGACTCCCCTACCCATACAATTATTTTTCTTGCTATTTAGTAACTGTAATTTTGCTACTGTTGTGAATCATAATATAAATATCTGTATTTTTTAATGGTCTTAGTAGACTCCCGTGAAAAGGTTGTTAGATTCCCGAAAAGGCGACCCACAGGTTGAGAACCTCTGCTTTCAGGGTTGTTTATATAATCAAGGTATATTGTATATGTGCATGAACATTTCCAAGAATCAATAAAAATATTTAAAACAACAACAACAGAGTAGCCTACAAGTTACCACTAGCATACCTGAGCTCCTCTTTGAATGCAGTTAAATTCTGTGCCCACAGTGCTGGGCTATAGAGATGCGAGTGTATCTTTCATTTGTAAACTCTGTTGCCAGGTTTTTACAATTACACGAATTAATACATTTACTCTCCTAACAATACAGGAAGTGGAAGAGGGCAGATGGGGAAGTTGGGGCCTAGAGCAATTAAAGAGTTTGTCTAAAATTGCTTAGCTAGGAAGTTGAATGCAAATCTAGGTTTTGAATCCAGGCTGCGTGGCTCCTGAGTCCAAAAATAATCATTTTTCTATGCGGTCTCTTTAAAAGAGAAAAAGATGGGAGCACAATTTGGACTACCGGGAACCTTAGAACAGGGAAGTTTGGAAATAGACATAAAACGGTGAGCCAGGCAGTGAGCAACCTTATTTATGGTTTTGTTTTGGTGCACTGGTTATCTGCGGTTGGCAGAAGCGCTGTGTTCCTCTGCAGAGGACACAGCTTTCTGTCCAGAGCAGCCTGAGCCTCCGAGCTTAGTCTCCTCGACCTCTAACCACAGCTGATCTCCTTGGCCACCTAAAGCACTGTCCTGATAAGACAATAGGAACCATGTGGTGTGGTAGGGGCTTCCTCTGGACAGGGTGCTGGGTTCACATTACTACAGACACTCTCCCCAACTCTGAGACAGCCCCCTCCTCCTGCCATCCCCATCCAAGCCCTTCAGCACTTATCCCAAAGCAGGAGATAACCAACCATACCTCATCTCCACCTCTCCCTCCCTGGACATCTGTCCTCTGGGTTCTGTAGCCACACCCCATCACAGTCACTCTCTTCAAGGTCAGGGCGACCTCTGGTTATACATAAGACCCCAGACTCATTTCCTCTGCCCCTTCTGCTGACCTCTGTCCACATTTCACGTTTATGGGACTCCTTCCTTGGTATCCAGCATGTTCTGGAATTCCTCACTGTGGCATTCTCTTGGGTGCCTCACATTTTTCCTACTAAGTTTCTGGATGTCTTTGGACGCTTCTCAGTTTCCACTTAACCTAAGCCTCCTCGTGCACATGCACCTCTTTGCTTGCTTATGGAGAACATTTAAGGGGTATTCTAAGAGTCTCCATCCATAGATAAAATCATGACCGGTCTCCATGATAACTAACTCGCTTTAACTAACCTCCAGTGTCTTGGGTGTAGATTAAGGGATATTCCTATAAATCAGGGGAGGAAGCTAGTCACCCTTCTAGGTGTAAAAAGGCAGAATTGTCAAGGAATAAAGAACAATGTCTTTGCAGGCAGAATAGAACAGCATGACTGTAGTGCAGGTTCATGCACACAAATGGGGCGGTGTGGGTGGGAACAGCAAATGCAGGCCAGCTGTGGAGGACTCTGCATGCCAGGCGTGAGCTCCTCACATGCATACTCAGAGCTACGGTGCACTCAGATATGTGCACTAGCATGGTACCAGGGCGTTAGCTTACAGGAATAGAACACCTGTGCTAAAAGGACTGTTTGCCTACGAATCCCCAGGCAGCCCGTCATCCAGTGGTGTTAGAGATGAGCACATCCCAGGAGGATGAATTCTCGCAGCCCCCCAGAGTGTACCCTCATCATCCAGAGTCCTTGGTGACATGTGACATGCAGTCTCCAAGCCCCGTGACAGGTGCAGGCTGAGGCAGTTGGTGCTGCCCCACCCTGACTTGCTTTCTTCTTTCACGGCCACACTTAATCTCAGGTTCCTCATGCACGTGAGAGAATTGTCTGCCCTTTTGTGGTTACTCTATAGAGAATATTTAAAAGATAGTCTGAGTCCTCATTCATAAACATAACTACAGCCAGTCTCTTAGTGGTATAAGTATAATTCAAATGACTAATTTAAAGAGTTTTTAATTTTTAGCTATGTATATGTGTGGGGGGGGTGCATGTGAGTGCAGGTGCTTGTGAGGTCAGTAGAGCTGGAGTTCATGTAGTCAGGAGCCACCCAACATGGGTTCCATGAACGGAACTGGGGTCCTCTGCAAGAACGGTATGCACCCTAAGCCTCTGAGCCATCACTCCAGCCCCAACTAGCTTAATCTTAAAGCAAACACCAAAAGCATAAAATGACCTTGCAGCTTAGGAGTCCAGTCTTCAAGCATTTAGAACATCAGACAATTCAGATCTCCCAAGAGTTTCCGGTGGTCATAATTCCCTCGATTTTCCCTGACGCTGAGTAATACATCATGTATTTACAGGGAAACTGACCGCAGTTCCCTTGACCTGACCGTGTTTGACTTTGCCCAACGCAGGCAATCCTGTCCAACAAGGGCAGCATCGACGCCCTCTTTAACGTCATCCCCCCAACTTCAGCCTTGGGGGCCTGCTTTGTCTTCAACCCTAAAGAAGGCATCATTGAACCGAGTGGGGTCCAAGCTGTCCAAATCTCCTTCAGTTCTACCATCCTGGGGTACTTCGAAGAAGAGTTCCTGATCGATGTCAACGGGTCCCCAGAGCCCGTGAAAATGACCATTAGGTACGGTACACTCGTAACTAAGGTAGAAACTGACTGGTGTTTTCCCTTCTGCCTTCTAGAGCCTCAAAAGGTAGATCGTATCTTAGATGTTCACAGCTGTCTGTTGATATGAACCTTTCCGCACAGTAGAATGTTTTAAATGCCCACCAGTGTTTCTTTCCATATTGGATGTCCTTGTAATATGGATGCAAATATGCTATGTTGACATCTGGTTTTCCTATAAATTGTAGCCTATCAAAGAAGGACTTCAATCAGTGGTTCTCAACCTGTGGGTCAGGACCCCTTTGAGGGTGGCATACCAGGTATCCTGCATACCAAATATTTACATCACAATTCATAACAGTAGCAAAATTATACTTATAAAGTAGCAATGAAATAATTTTATGGTGGGGGGGGTCACCACGACATGAGTATTTATTAAAAGGCCACAGCGTTAGGAAGGCTGGGAACCACTGGCTTAAATACTGACTCCGAGTTACTCTCTGGGGTTTCCTATCCAAGTGGCTAATCAGGCCAGACCCTTCGGGCTTCTGAGACCAGATGATATTGGGCACATTGTGTAGACCTCACCCTATGTGTTAAGCTGTTTGGAGAAAATGAGCTTTGTCTATTTTCAGTTTCTCTGAACTTGTGTCATTTGTTTTTATCATATGAAAATTCTATAAACAGCCTTATTTACAATGCCCTCAAACACTGCAAAGGTGACCACTTATTAGTCTGTTTGCCAAGAATAGACACTTAAAGCTTTTATGATAGAAGTCTTTTGAGGGCTTTCCCCACTGTTTGTGGCAACTGATAGTTACTAATAGAATTTGTTCATGGATTTTGAAAAAAAAAATCTGTTTTTACAACCCATCAGGATAATATTGACCACTGCTGCTTAAAAAGACCATTTCTCCCAAATAGAAAAATCACATCTTCAAAACATATCACCCTGACTCTGGATGCCAGCCGCAAGAGGTTCTTTAAATACATGAAAGTCTCTTTTATGGTTACTGATAACAGGTCCCATCCTTCTACAAACTGATGTGTCTCTTGGAGCCTGGGATGGCACAGCAAGGAAAGGCATGATGGTTTTGTTTTGTTTAGTTTTGTTTTGTCTTTAAAGAAATAAAAAAGTATTGATCTCGTATCTACTAGAAATTTAGACTCTCAAGATCAGCTCAAAGGCTTTTGGTTTTTCTCAAACTCATCTCAAGAACTGCTGCTATTGCCTAGGCTGTGTCCGCAGACTTTCAGATACTGAGTCTTAGCATCTTGGAATGTTACTGTCCTTGGAGATGAGACCCTTAAGTAGGTAATTAAGATGAGGTCATAGGGGTGGAGTGTAATCCACTAGAAGTAGATTAGAAATGAAGATTAGGCATAGATATAGGGAAAAAGACACAAAGTAGACATGCCATCTACAGCTAAAGGCAGAAGCCCTTGTTAAAAAACAACCATTGCTAAGGCCCACCCTTCCAAGGATAGAAATGAACATCATTTACTGTTCAGTTGTTGTTGTTGTTGGTGGTGGTGGTGGTGGTTGCAGAAAGTCACTAATAACTTAGGAGGGCAAATGAGTACCTCATACCATGCCTAGGGACTTACCCCACCATAATTAGGATTTTCTTAAAATCTCAAGGCTTACCTGAAACACACTCAAGACATCTATAATTTTCCCCTCAAACATCCATGTTTGTTATAATATTTAAAAATCCATTCAGGCATGGTGTTGCACGTCTGTCATCCCAGCACTTGGGAGGCAGAGGCAGGGGGGTTAGAGTTCAAGATCATCTTACGCTACATGGCAAGTTTAAGGTTAACCTGGGCTCCATGAGACCCTATCTTTAAAAAACTATTAAAAATTAGAGTTGCTTCCCAAATAGTTGAAAGCGCAGAGTCCCCCAGAGGATGCGGAGACTGATTCACATCCTTCAGCATCTGTACCGTATGAGGTGTGGCGGGGTGGGGACACGACACCTCCCCACAGAATGAGCAATCTGCCCATTTCTTGTGTCCCTAGTAACTCACATCTCGCACCGCATGCCAAGCTGCTCCTCTGGTCCCTTGAGAGTCCTGTATCTCCCTCAGCAGGTCAACTCTCCCAAGTATTTGGGTCAAACTTTCTGACTTCTTGATATCCTTATGTGTTGTCAAGAATCATACCCTTGAACCACATCCGGAAACCACCCTGCTTCCACACAAAACTGTGCCGCAGGTGCTTACAGATCTACTCTGTTGTGGGCTTAAGACAGAGGAGAGCCTTTCGAATATAGATAGCAATAATCCTTAACAATAAACCACCAAACCAACCTGTAAAAGGATTAAACACCAGGATCAGATGGGTTTTACCCCAGAAAGTCAAGGCTGGATCACCTAGGAAAATAAGCCAGTGTGACAGAACGTTAGGGCCATGCAATATCACAGAATAAAAGGGAAATCTGAAGAGTTATCTGAGCATATACCGAAAGGCATTTGCCAAAGCCCATCAGTCCTCCATGACTTCAAAATGAAACGAGATCAAGGGCTGACTCATGCACAGAAATTTCCTCAACTTAAATCAGCGGCCCGAACGTAAGGCCAGTGCTATGAGACTGTTCACAGCAAGCACACATAGAAATATGCATGGCTTTGGATTAGACAGTGGTGTCTCAGACGAGACACCTAAGCACAGAGCAAGCAAAGGCAAAGACATAAAGTAGACTTTGTCAAAAGGTAAGAAGATTTGTGCTTCAAAGTGTACTAACCAAGCTGAGTGGGAGATTGTATTTGCAATTCACGTATCTCATAAGGGACTTCTAACTAACATATACAGAGACAATGCATTAAGAAGAAGATAAATAATGACATTTAGAACTAGACTGAGCTTTTAAGACACTTATCTCAAAAGGATAGAGGTCTGAGCAATATCATGGTTCAGGAGGTGTATATCAAGAAAGTCTACCATGCCATCCTGTAGTTGGCCCTAGGCAGCAAAATGCAAAATGAACACTGGTAAGGATTTGGAGCAATCAGAGTAGACACGTATTGATGATGGTGTGATGGTCAGTATTGCCTGTCAACTTGACAGGACCTAGAACTACCTAGGAGGCAAACCTCTGGACTTGTCTGTGGTAGAGTTTCTAGACTGCGTCTATTTGGGTGAGAAGACCTAATCTAACTGGGCTGGGATCTCAGACTGAGTGAGAAGGAGAAAGATCCCTAACTGCAGATGTCACGTGACCAGAGGCCTCATGTCCCTGCTGCCATGCCTTCCTCACCATGGTGGGCCGCGCCCTTAAACTGTGAACCAAAAGAACCCTTCCCTTTCTTAAGTTACCTTTCATACAGATACTGTGTCACGGCAACCGGAACACAATTGAATACAGATAGAAATGTAAGACACTGCAGCCAATATAAAAGTGTCTAGTTATATGAAAATAATACACATAAGGTCATGTTTCCAGCCCTGTGTTGTTATTATTATGACTTCACATATTATTTGGAGGGATAAACTTTTCTTGGGGTCCCTGTCTCAAGAAATACCTATGAAGTTAATAGTGTGAATTCTAGAATTTTTCTTATTCTTTTATTTTTAGGTGCCCTGCCCTGGATCCCACGTATTTGGGGCTGGTATACGTTATAAAAGAACAAATAGATGTTTGCTGTCCCTAGTGATCTTTTAATTACATGACACAGTATTTTAAATGATTGAATAAACTATGATATGAAATCAATGTGACTTTCAATCATATCCCACGAGCAATCTTGTTCTCTCTCTCTCTCTCTCTCTCTCTCTCTCTCTCTCTCTCTCTCTCTCTCTCTCTCTCCCTCTCTCCCTCTCTCTCTCTCTCTCTCCCCTCTTTCTCTTCTGGCATATGTAATTTTATAAAGTTTTAACTATTGCACAGATGTGCTTGGCACTTTAAATTGCCTCTCACTTGCATGCTAATCCAATCAGTCTGAGTCTTTGAAATGATCCCATTAGCAGGTTATCGCTTTGCTGGATGGCCCGGTAATATCCTGTTAGAATTCACATGACCACATCCAAGTCCAGGTGGCATCATTTAGTGACTGTTCTCTCGGTGACCAGAGCCTTTGATTGCATGTGATTTATCTCCGTGCCTTTCAGCTTCTGCACTGATTAAACGACCTTATGCAGTTTCCCGTGCTCTTTTCCTTCTTCCTTTTATCCCTGTTCATTTCATATACTTTCTGGTCTACTTGTTCCTCTGGCCCCCAAAACTATCTCTTCCAACTCACGTCGCTAAGTTGTCAGCCTCTTTGGCTTCATTCTCAGCTGAATCCTCACGGACTGCCAGGTACCAGACAGGCTTTTGGAAATCATCTCAAATCATCAGCATGACATGGAGTCACGAGAGTTTAGACTTGCAGCTTGTCACAATGATTCTTGGCCGTGGTCACCCTCTACTTCTCCACAGGAGCCTCAGCCTGGCAGAGCCACTTCTCCAGCAGCCACCAGTGTTACTAAGCTTCCAGCATGGTGCATGTGACATAGCAGGTCTCTGTGTATGGAACATTCAGCCCTTACCTTTACTATTACTTTAAAAGATATTGATTATGGAGAACAGTGATTACTGCCTAGCCAGCAAACAGAAGGCCTGCCATAGAAGTGTTCTTTGGCTGTGGTAAACGATGACCACAAATTTAGTAGATTAAAACAATATAGAGACCTAAAATTATTATTTTGGAGATCAATAGACTAGAAGCTCCACACCGGTGTTAATGGAGCCAAATTAAAGGTGATGGTAGATCTATGGGTCTTTCTAGAAGCCCCAGAAAGGAATCCATTTCCCAAGCTTTTATAGCTTCTTCAGGCTGTCCCTTCTCTCTGGCCAATGTTGGTGGCAGCACTGATCTATGGGTATAAGTACAAATATTTAGGAGGTAGTTTGATGACGTCTCTATTGAGTAAAACCACAGTAACTGGTTCTTACCTATTGCCTATGATCTCTCCAACCATGGCATTTTTTTAAAATGAAGTTACACTACCAGGTATGAATTTTCTCCTATGGAACTAGCTTAAAATCCAACCAAAGACTCACTGGTTGCCTCCCTAACAGTCATGCCGCTACTGTACCAGTGAGCATATCTTGCCTGTCAGGTTAGGTTTTTGTTTTTTTTTTTTAAACAGGGTTCACTGCTGAGTAAGAAGACTGATAATTCTTCTTCCCTAGCAGCCTGTGAAGCACTTTCCAACACTCTGAAAGCTAGCTAGCTCACAGGGAAGACATTGCCAAAGAACCAATGCACATTTTATTTATTTCTTAATTATTTATTTTACCTTTAATTATGTATATATGGGATGGAGGACCCGTGCACACATGAGTGTAGGTGCCCAGAAGTCATAAGAAGGCATCTGATTCCCTGGGCCTGAAGTTACAGGCAGTGTGAGCCACCGTATGTGGGTGCTCGCTGGGAGCGAGATTCCAGTCCTCTGCAAGAGCCGTCAGTACATGCTCTTACTCACTGAGCCATCTCTCCCGATTGTTGTTTCTCAAGGAGTTGAGTTCAGAGTATATGACTCATCAAGGTTAACTACATTTTGTAGCACTAGCTTGGTGAACTGGCTGCCTATTCCCTGGTCACTGGTAAGGACAAGGTTATACACACTAACCACAGTCATTTCCTAAACCCTAGAGTTTGCCACCTGGAAACCTTTTTTGTGCATGAGTGTGTAGTGCACATGTATATGCCTTCATGTCCACATGTGTGTGAACACACATGAACACATGTATGTGGAGGCCCATTGAGACAGTCGGTGTGTTTCTCAATTACTCTCTGCTTTATTTGATAAGTCAGGGTCCCTCACTGAACCTGAAGCTCACCTGCTCTGGTTAGTCCAGCTAGACATCATGCCCCAGAGACTCCCTGTCTCTGCCTCCTGAGTGCTGGTATTACAGGAGACCCCCATGCTTGCTCAGCTTTTATAAAGGGGCTAGGGTTCCATGCCCCCATGCAAACGCTTGCACACAGGCCCTGTGCCCACTGAGATATACCACACACACTCTGAAAAATGATTGTAATGGCTACTGTGATGGCTTTTCCTATCACGGCTTCTTAGACTCTGCCATTGACCTCATACCAAAGTTTGCTTATTGTGTATATATATTCCCTTCCCGGTTCTGATCATTACATTTCCCCAATTTGTGTCTGACTTTCAGAGGCTGTGTAATTGGACCTACGTTCCATTTTAATATCCCTGCTCTGAACTTTGGGGATGTTTCCTATGGTGAGTAACTTTTTCTTTGTTCTGTGTGTGTGTGTACATGTGGGATCTTGTAATTGTATATTTTATTTGCCTGATGTAAATGTCGTCTCCAAGGCTTACTGCCTCTGTCTGCTAACCTAGGCCTAGTTCCGGAAGCTTCTAGCCTCTTTACAATCTAATCTAGGCCTGGGCCTAGAATGTTGTCTGCCTCAGGGACTTACTGATGAATAAGCCTACCCTTTCTAGCTCTTTCTGAACTCTGGCTTCAGAGTTGTTCAACTCAGCTGTTCTGGCTCAAACTCCTCTCCCCCCTCCCTCTCTTCCTCCCTCCCTCCCCCCCCCCCACACTGCTCTCTTAAGTAGCTTTCCTACTTTGTCTAATCTTTCTCTGATTCATCACTTTGTCTGCTTCTCAATTAGGCATCACTTTTAAACATGGGTGCTTCTTTCTACAAATTTAACTTTACCTTCATTGTTTTGGATTAAAGGACTGTATTAAGGGTGTGTCTGTATTCCAGCCAGAGGAATTAAAGGTGTGTGCTAAGGGCTGAGCCACACCACAACTAGAAACAGGGTTGGTTTTTTTTTTCCAGTAAGTAACACGATCTTGGGGTTCATGACATGATCAAATATCCTGCAACAGAATCTGTAGGACAATCTTGAATGTCAACCCTAGAAATACCATCTTCCTCCTTGAGACTAGACTGTCTCTTCTACTGGCCTGGAGCTCACCAATTAGACTAGGCTGCTGACCAGTCAGCCCCAGTGTGGTAATCTTCTGGTTTCTTCTCATTCTCTGGCTCGTTCTATCTTCACTTGTGTCTAGCTTGTTCTCTCTTCAACCTGTCTCTATAAATCTATCCTGATAATAGGAATGGCCCACATATAGACTCGTGTGTTTGAATGCATGGTCCATAGGAAGTGGCACTATTAGGAGGCATAGCCTTGTTATAGTAGGTATGGCTTTGTTGGAGGAAGTTTGTCTCCAAGGAGTAGGCTTTGAGGTCTTGGAAGCTCAATCCAAGCCTAGTGGATCATATTCTCTTCCTACTGCCTGTGGATCCAGACATAGAATTCTTAGCTTCTTCTCCAGCACCATGCCTGCCTGCATGCCACCATGCTTCCCGCCATGATGATAATGAACTAAAACTCTGAGCTATAAACCAGCCCCAATTGAATGTTTTCCTTTGTAAGAGTTGCTATGGTCATAGTGTCTCCACAGCAATAAAACTCTAAGACATCCAGGGACCCTCCTGACCCTGTCTCCCCAGCACTTGGGATTACAAGTACACGCACCTGTCTTTTCATGAAGTGCCAGGCAGGGGTCAATCTCAGTTCCTCATGCTTGCAACGTGTTCTGACTAGTTTTATATTAACTTGACATAAGTTGAGGTCATCTTGGAAGAGGGAACCTCAATTGAGAAAATGTTCCCATCGGATTGGCCTGTAGATAAGCCTCTGGGGAATTTTCCTTGGTTAATTATTGGCATGGGAGAGCCCAGTGGTGCCATCCCCTAGGCAGACGACCCTGGGTGTATAAAAGAGCAGGCTGAGTGAGCCATAGAGAGCAAACCAGTAAGAAGCATCCTACCATGCTCTCTGCTTCAGTGCCTGCCTCCAGATACCCCCTTGAGTTCCTGCCCCGACTTCCTTCCATGATGGGCTATTACCTGGACGTATAAGTCAAATAAACCCTGTCCTCCCCACATTGCTTTTGGTCATGATGTTTGCCACAGCAATCGAATGCAAATTAACACACCAACTAAGCAACTCCCCCATTGTAAGTTTAGACATTGGATACTGTACTACTAGGTCTCTACCCGGGAGAAGGAAGGTTTACAAAGTCGCTTGCCATTTCTAATAGCTAGATAGCCAAGAGGATCCCTTCTTCTGTGGCAGGGTCATTTTGGTGCTGTTTCTAAATGATATGTAAAGTAATAGCTAGGCCCTGGGTACTAAGAGCTGCAAAGCTATGGATGTTGTTCTTTTTCCAGCAGTGGCACTAGCAAACTCATGCATCATGTCACTGTCTAGACATTCTGTACTCTTTGTACTTGGGATTTGGAGGTCGTGGTCGTAGTGGTGACATGTTGGCAATTTTGTTTTGCTCTCTGACAGTGCTGGGTATCAAACCCAGGGCTTTGTGCGTAGCAGGCAAGTCCTCTATCAGTGCACAAAACTCCCAGACCTGCACTGTATCTAAATGCAAATTCTGATTTGCCCAGCTGGCTGCACAGCAGCCTCCTTAGAGAGATGCTTTGGGGTTGAACTGAGGCCGTGTAGCTCCTGGGTTCCCTTGCTCCAGGTTGAAGGATGTTCCATCTGTATTGTCATCTCATCTGGTATCTGTCCCATGGCATTTCTCCCTGTCTATATTTATCCACTGATAAAAAATTGTCAACTGAAGTAGCAGAAGCAGAAACAGCAGCAGTCGCAATAATATCTCTCTGCCTTGTTTCTTGTGGCTTTTCACTGCTGGGTCCATGGAGTGCAGTACTGTGCTTGAACCCAGCAATCCTTCCCGGAGGTGCAGTTACTGTAGTTAATCAGAAGTGGAGCTTTGAGACTGCCAAATGATTTGTCAAAAACATGCAATATTGACAGAATTGCTATTTGTTCGGAGAACTGCTTTCAACTGGGATCTTGCCCCAGTGAGGCAAAATTTGGGCCTTGGCTGATTACAAAAAGAAACTCAGCATGTGTGATCTCTCTGTGTCCTAGCCTATGTCCTAGCCTGTGTCCTAGCCTGTGTAACCAAATCGTATTCCTTAGTATAGAGTTTCTCTGGAGAAAGAGAATTACAAGTGTATTTAGTAGGTTAATCTGCTTTGATTTGAAATTAATTTAGCCCTTCTATCTAGGTGATAATAAGAAAAGCCCGGATTGAGAAGTGAGTGTTTAACTCCATATCCTCATTCTTCACAGTCCGTTTCACTGTTTCCTGTTTGTCTTGCTTCAGGTTGAATGAACCCACCTACTGTGGGGAAACATAGTTCTTCAGGCAAAGGCCTATTTGTAATGTGTTTGTCGGCTGCTTTGTATCTGGTGATAGGAGAATCTCAATTATTCAGAAAACATTCTATGATGGCCCCCACATGCATCATACTGCATAAAGCACATGATCTAGGTCTATAGACTTTCCGCAGATTATGGAGCTCCTGTGTTCTGAATGCTTTCTGTGAATAACTACAGAAGTACCACCTCATTTGCAAAGTGACCTACCCACGTATTTCCCTCTGCTCTGTGAAGATTCTTGGCTTACTAGGAGCGCTGGGATTCTCGAGTCTGTGTTCTAGAGTTGCCGACAAACTCCCAGAAGTCTCTCCAATGTCATTTAATTATTGGTCACGCACATTACTGAATCGGTGTAGTATCTTCATTACGAGGGCCCATTGTTTAGTAGTGAAATTGTGTTCCCCATACATCAAGTTTTTGAAGACTCTGCTGCTGCTTCTGTGTCCTGTGATCCTACAGCTTCCTGATTCTTCAAGAGATCTTATGGGTGAAGATTCTGCACAGTAGTAGAGTGCTTGTTTAGCATGCTCGAGGCCCTGGATCCCAGTTCTAGTGACAGTGATACAGACAGACAGACAGACAGACAGACAGACAGACAGACACCTTTATTCACCTTTATTTGTTTTTATTTTATTTGTATAGGTGTTTTGCCTGCATGTATGTAAGCATACCATGTGCATACAGTGTGCAGTGAAGGCCAGAAGAGGGCATCAGAGCCCCTGGACCTGGAGTTACAGAGGGTTGTGAGCTGCCTTGTAGGTGCTGGGAATCAAACTTGGGTCCTCTGCAAAAGTAATCAGTGATCTTAACCACTGAGCCATCTTAACCCCAAGAAAGTGCTGTGTTTTTTGTTGTTTGTTTTGTTTTGTTTTGTTTTGTTTTTTAGAATGAACTTCTTCATGGGCTTTTGGGGGTCAGATAAAAATATAAATGTTGAAGGAGAATTAAATCTTTTGAGAACGTTCTCCTTCAAATCACCGTTTGAATATAGGAAGAAGCCTAAGTTACCTCTCTGATTCCCTAGGCATTCTGTCCAATTGCTTTTGATTAATTATCCTAAGACTGACCTACAGATGCTAACTGGAAAGAATAAGGATGTTGAGCACTGTAAAATACTTTCATTCAGGTAGGACTGTGGATAGAACAGACTGGAGATGGAATGGGTTTGGGGAGCAGGAGGCTAGGCATAGCATTCACACCAACAACCATTCAGTCTTTAACAAGCCAACAACCCCTGCTGAGGCTCTGTGAAGGATATGGGGCAACACAGACTCTAGTAGGAAGAACTGTTTTGAGTAAGTTTTAAAAAGTTTTATCCTGTGAAAAACTTCTGGCTAAGGGAATTGGTCTGGGCAGGTGTTTGGAGGACCGTGTGACTGTGACATCCACTTTTCTTAATACCCTATTCTAGTAGACCACCTAACTAATTAACGGACATGTAGGGTAAGTATACTTTTCAGAGTCATCACTGGGCAAGATCTGAAGAGTCCAACATAGCAATTACATGGCAGTGAAGATGATGCTTCACCCGTTTCTCTGGGATTCCTAAGAGAAGGTGGTTTGAGGCAGAGAACTCAAGGCTGCATCTAGAAGAAGCATGCCAACTGCCCTGTGGTTATGCTTGATCTAAAAGTGACAGCAACTTAAAAGCCACCCAAGAAATCCAGCCAAAAGTCTATTTATTGCTTTCCCAGCAAAGGAGACCTACATCTCTTACAAAAGGAATGTGAGTCTCACCAAATGGAAGCCAGTGGGGCTAGATATACCCTGACACAGGACTCTGGGGTGGTGCACTAGTCTTCTTCTCTGGCTGGATCTAACTCAGATCACCAAGTCTTTCCTGAGAGGGGCTATTATCACATCCTATGTCAACATCCCCGAGAGCATGGTTCTCAGAAAGGAACAGTACGAATTTTGTCACCTCTTGGCACAGCTCTGGATCAAACAGCAGCCTTTTCCTTTCACACACTGGCAGACAGGACTAGTACAATTCTACATTTTAAAAATCTGTGTTTGACACAGAGATTAAAGGCAAAATACACTTCTACAAGACAACTTACAATAATGAACAGTCAAGGCTGCTTCTTTAGATGGGCCCGGGTGACAACCGAGGGCCTTGTTTTATCTTGCTGTTTAACCTGCACGACTAAATGCATGATAAATACTTTAGTTAAGTCATGAATGCATGAAGTGTATGTGTTGGTGTATTACTGGGGAATTTAAGGAGCTAACAGGGAATAGATATAAGCAGAGGGAATGACTCACATCTGTGAAAATAAAGATGTCACAGTGAAACCCTAATTTGTATATACATTAAACATAGTTTTAAAGAGGGCCTAGGGATGAGGCTGAGACACTGAAGTGCCAGGAGGGCAATGGAACCTGAGATTGATCGACCGGAACCCACGTGAACTATCTGGATGCAGTGGGGCATACTTAAGATACCAAATTTGGAGAGGGAGAGACAGGGATCCTTGAGTTTTGCTGCATATCCAGTTTCCCCCAACCAGGAAACCCCAGGCTCAGTGAAAGATCCTGAATCAAAAAACTAAAGTGTATAGAGGAAGACACCTGATATTGATCTCCGACCTGTACACATACACCCCCCACATTAAATAAATAAATAAATAAATAAATAAAACACATACACGTGCATGCACATGCATACACATACATACATATACATACATACTTATTTACTTACTTAAGACAAGTTAGAAAGTAATGAGACATAGTAATGAATTATATACACAATCCTAAGTCATTGCCTTAGGACTTGTTGATCAAGGGAGGCTACTGGGGGAAAGAAGCCTTTCTCACCTCAAATTTTATCTTCCAGGATTTCCCCATACCTTGATGTGTTCCCTCAATAATACATCTTTGGTCCCCATGACCTTCAAACTGCGTGTCCGTGGCGATGGCGAAGGCATGAGTAGCATCCCAAGTTACTCTCAGGAGTCAGACAGCAAGCAATGGTCCTGGATTAATACAGAAATACCCACCACAAAACCCAAAGAATTCACCATCTCTCCCAACAGTGGCACCATCCGTGCCCAGGGCTTTACTGCCATCAAGGTAAGGTGTGCAGCTGTCAGCATACACAGCCGAATACCCACCACCGTTCAGATAGCCACTGATATGTCACCTAGGGGTTTCTGTCCAAGGACAGTGATAGGGAATGCCATGGGGAAATCACACGCAAAACTGGGCCATGTAGGGAATAAGCCTCTGAGATCACAGAACTAGATGCAAATAGGTTGGGCAAAGAAATTCATACTGCTCAGGTTACTGGAATCGCTAAGGTTGGAGGCAGTGTTCAGCCAATTCTAGCAAGACAGTCCTCAATTAGCCGAGTAGAGAGACAAATTTCCATGGAAAGAGGAACAAAGATATCCAGTGGCTCCCACTCCCCAGTCCTCTTGGGGTCCTGGCATGAGATTTGCTTCTGGCCTGGATATGGCCCCACTCATCATCACGATCTCAGCCCTAGCCTCTCCTCAGAGGTAGTCTGACCAATTGTTGGAACCAGTTAAGACCTCTTTCCAGGCAAAAAGAGCCTTCTCTTTCTCCAGCTTGAGATTCCAGGAGCTGATGGGGAGAGGGACTCCAGTATCTTGGGGACTATTGTTTCACTAATCTAATAGCCAAAAGGAGATCCCAAGTGTCTTTAGAATAACCTTGTTCTCACCAGACCAGTCACACCCCTGTTAAATGGATATCCACTGGGTCTAACATGAATGCAGAACCAGTATCTTCATAGGAGCTGGGGCTTCTAGTTATTTCTAGTACCGACAATACACCCACTGACTCTAATAGAAGAGTGGAAGAACTCAGAGTCTGGCTTCAGATTCAGGTCCTCCACAGCCATACACATCCGGCCTTATGCCAAGCTGACAGCTAGGCCAATCAGGTTTGCAGTATAAATCTGGATCCTGGCAAATGTGAGTGCCATGTGCCTTTCCACTAGAGCTTTGTATTTAAGTCCACGGGAAGAGAGATACGAAGGGTGCCCAGCACCCTACTTGGTCTGAAATCAGAACAGTACGGTGGCCATAGTGGTGGTGCCCCCACCAGGGTTACTTCATAGTTAACCGAGAAAGGCTTCAGTCTTCTCTCTTCACCTTTGCTTCTCCAGACACCAGGATCTTGCAAAAGGGAAAGCTGCTAAATCCAAGTGGTTTCTGGGAAGGAAAGACCTCACAGCTAGAATGGCTAATTCTGTAGATATTATCATTGAATATTTATTCAATCCAGTCACTGTCTCATCCCCAGGTTTGTTTGAGATGCTTTTCAATATCTCACCTCAAATCTATTCATTTCAACTCTCCTTTTCCTGGAATGTTCAGCCATCCCAAGGGCTTCTCCAGGGGTCTAGAGAAACTCGCTCTGTTGTTACATTCTCTCTAGAGATGGCTAACTGACTTTCCCTGGAAGAAGCTCAGCTCTGGTGGCTTTATTTTTCACTTGGTCCTCAACCTCCCTACGATCTATCTGTCCTTTTACCCCTGGAGATACCACAGGAGTGTGGAAAGACAGTGTCTCCCCACCGGCCTACTGCCGGACCCCCTTAGCTCTCTTCCTACCTCCATCCCAATGCATAAACAAAGGGGCTCAACTATGCCGGCGCCGGCACCTCTGCTTCTCTCTGAGCCAGACAATTTCCCTTTCCAAATCAATGCCTTCCTTTTAATTTTTTTTCTGTATTTTTGGCAAAAAACCTCCTCCGAGCTTCAGCTTTCCCTCCTGATCTGCACTTTCAGCCAGGTCTGTGTGGACTCAAATTTGCATGCAGCAATTCCCTCTGCAACCAACAAGATTTTAATTAGTACCCAATACATAATTTATAGACAGAAAACCCTTCGCCCATGCCAGAAGCTGTTTTCCAAACTAACAAGTATCGTTTCCAGTCGAAAACATTTTGAAGCAATTAAAAGTTGTAACGAGGCTTTCAGAGGGCCTAAAGACAAAGTTTCACAGCAGTAAATACAAACATAGGGGAGAGTGTTCTGGGGAGAGATTGTCCTCGGGTGGACCTGGCTTTGGACCTTCCTATTTTTCTGCTAAAAATGGAAAGGGGAGGCAAATTTTTAGTTTGAAAAACAGATTGCCCCTGCAAGTTTCTAAAGTATACATAGTTATTTTCATTTCCCTTTGATATAAGAGAAAATTCACTATACTGTTTCTTCCATTATATTGAAGTTCAGTCATTTAGTTAGCCCCCAGTAGCATAAGGAACAATTTAAACAGCAATAATTAAAGTCTGTCTGATATGTTTGAAGTCTCTCACCATCTGTGGTCATCCTCTCCTTTGTGTAATAGGTATGTAGTCCCCATGAGAAATGTCACCCCAGAAATGAGTCAGCCTATAATGCTAACACTGAGTCTCTAACCCAGCATACGAAAGCATCCACCATGCCCTGAACCCATCGTGTAATGTGTTCAGTGTGAACCACCATCCATCTAATGAAACAGGCCACTTAAGAAGCCACACTGGTGCTGACACAAGTGTTCTCCCCTGGCTCCCGGCTCCCCCATGCAGAAAGCTAGCCTTTCAGAACAGCAATGTGTCACCTTTTTCTTCCCAGGTGACCTTGTGTTCCAACACCGTGCAGAAATACGAGCTGGCGCTGGTGGTAGACGTGGAGGGCATCGGAGAAGAAGTGCTGGCACTCTTAATTACAGCCAGGTAGCATACATCTGTTCTTCTCTGCCAGTGTCCTCCCTTCCCCATGGGCCCAGGTCAGGCTGCCCCCCCCCGCCCCCCCCCCCACACACACAAGGCAATTGGCCTGCTAAACCTGAGTACTGGATTCCTCTTGCCTTCCTGGGGATGGGAAATGGAATCAGGGGTGCAAAGAGCAAAGTTTTAGAACAGGGAATGTTTATAAAGGACCTCTGGCCGAGATACCAAGGACCAAAAGGCTTTATGTGTGCCCCATACTGCTCTCTGATGAGCCTTTCAAAGTAAAGGAATTGAAAGGATTCATCAGGTAGGTAACGAGTTGCTAAGTTTTATTTTGAGGTTTTTTTTTAATGTGATCTATATCAAGGTCAGGTAGGAAAAGGTGCTGCTGTCAGTCTCTAATCATATAAACTCATCATCTTCACTCTGTGTGCTGTACATGTATGTGTGTGCACATGAGTGTAGGGAGGCGCCCACTCCAGTGTGCACATGTAGAGATCAGAGATTGATCCTGTGTGTTCTTTCCTCGTCAATCTCCACCTCATTCTTGAGGCAGGGCCTCTCACTGAACCCAGAGCTCACTGTTTTCCCTAGAGTAGCTGCCGCTGGAGCATCCGGAATCCACTTGTCTCTGCCCCGACACTTGAAGCTTTTATCCGAGTACAGGAGATCCTAACTCAGCTCTTCACGCTTGCAGAGCAAGCACTTTATCTACAGCTCCATCTCCCAGGCACCCAGCTTCTCCCTCTTTTTCAGTGAGTCAGTCAGGATCCCTGAAGTTAGGTTTAAAGAGGAGCTGCATACTTTCCACAGCAGACAGGCTTCAGAACTGCATGGAAGCAGATGGCTGTGGACAGAAAGGGCATGGCAGAGCTGGTGCATCATTATCTGGGAGTTAGGTCTTATGAGTCTTAGAAAGACACACCTTAAAGAGGATATAGACATGCTGATTGGGGGGGGGCGGGGATAACAACCTTGTGTTGGACGCTTGAATGTAGACAGATATCAACCTGGAAGGAACTAGAACTCTTGCTGCCTCAGCCTGCTTAAATGTCACTACAATCCAACTTTGTCTTGCTGAAAAGAGGAAAGGCTCTTTGGTTCAGTCTGTACCTTTGTGGGCTCTGCTTTTTGCTTTGGCTTTGATCTTGCGCTTGATTTCTATACTGGCTCTTTCTGGTTCTCTTCAGCCTCCTCTCCCTGCAGCTATTCTGAATTGTAAATAATAGTAATAATAATAATGCCTAAAGGGGCCATGAGTTTCCTGCTAAGGTTTTCTATGACCCCTGTAAAACATTGTCCACTACCTTGGCCACGCGGGCTTGGGGAGCAAAGGAATAGCTTTGAGGAAGTCATTTGGGTCAACTGGCAACTTCCATGCCAACTAAAAATAAGCATTCATCCCTGGTCAGAAACAGACATAGGGTTAAAGGGAGATCCTTTTGTTATCATGTCCTATGTCGTCTGTGGGAACTGCTTGCTGACTCCCACCAGAAGAGCGTCTCTTAGAACTTGTGCCCAACAGTACCCACTCAGAAAGCCAGCAGTGACTTGCCGCGCCCTCGCCCCAGGCTCATCCCCTTTGGCTGTGCACTTACACCCTCCTGGCTGCCACCCTAAGAGTAACTAAACAATGTCATCCAACCTCCTGAATGACTTTCACTTTTCTCCCTAGGGGGTGAGATGTGAGACAGAAAGCAGGTGACTCAAAGGGACATAGGCTGGACTTTGTGAGGTCAGCATTAAACTGGACTCCACAGAATTAAAAAAAAAAAAAAAAAAAAGAAGTTCTCTTCCTCTTTGTGCTGCATGCCAGGACTGTGAGGGGCATAGAGCGGGTGAGACACTGAGAGCAGAGAGGTGGCATAGAACCCAAGCCACCGACAGGGCTACACGCAGCTGCAGGAGACAACAACTCTGCACAAGAATTAGAATTGTTATTGTTATTTAAATGATCCAAGCTTTGACCTTGGGGGCTTTCTAGCCCACCCAAGCAGTACAGCCAGTTAAGCTTCTGTGCAGTTGGCCTTGGCTCGATTTGACACAGACGCAGACCCACTACCCTAAAGAACTTAGCTATGGGGCCCTTCACAAAGGAAGAACACAGTGAAAAGAATCAATGGGAAGGGTTGTCGCTACACAGCACAGGCAGCTATTTAAGGAAGTCTACCTCTAGTTCTTTCTGATTAATTAATGGTAAATGGGGGCTAAAAGAGAGAGATAACAGGACAGAAGGGTAGAAACAGTTACTTGTTCCCCAGGGTGCCCCCTCTTATTATAAGAGAAAACCCACTATGTAACAGTTATGGATGCATTTAGCTTAGCACTCTGCCCTTTGGGATGTAGCAAGCTCTCCATTTTGAACTGTTTAATGGGCTCCTTCGAGCAGGTGTGTGGTACCCAAGCTCCAGTTGGTGACTACAGAGGTGGACTTTGGGCGCTGCTTCCTGAAGTACCCATATGAGAAGACCATCCAGCTTGTCAATCATGATGACCTTCCTGGATGCTATAAGGTCCTGCCTCAGGTGGGTTACCCTGTCCTTCTTCCATGTTGACCTCTCTTCCTGTGGACTCCCTCAGTAAAAAAGAGGCATCCCTCTGAGAAGCTGTGGTGGCCCTGGGCCCATGACCTCCTGTGCTTCTTAGTTTTAGCCCTCAGACGAGTGGGGTGCATGCTTAGAGAGCCACAGCTGGATTGCTGTCTGTGTGACCGAGCGGCTGCAGGTGTAAACGATTGTTAATTTCCCAAGGAAATTGTCCTTGATAAAGAAGAGAAAGTGTCAATTAAACCAACATGCAGAAGTGCACCTGCAGATAATTGCCTGTGAATTAAGCATGCTTGGGAAATGAGCTGGGAGATCTCACTTGTACCCATGGCCAGAGTTGAACAGCATCACCAAGATACGATGATGAAATGTTTATAAATGGACCCTTTGGACCAGAAATCTAGAGGTTACACAGAAAGAGAGACTGTGTCTTAATTCCCATGAAATACACCCCTTCCACACATCACTACACCTGGCTATGTGGGGGACCTAACAGGTCACATGTGCAGAAAATTCAGAAATATTTATATAGAGCAATGGAAGGTCACTAATGACATATGATTTACAAAGAATGCATTTGGGCTTCAACTTTGGGTCTGTGAGTATAGACTACAATATAAACTCATGGGGGTGGGGTAGAGGTAAGGAGTAATTTGGATGTTTAGTTACTTTCCTGTTGCTATGATAAGATGTGACACAGAAGAGCTTATGAAGAAATAGGTTAGGGGCCCATCATGACAGGAAGGCGTGGCAACAATCAAATGTAGCAAGAAGTTAGTTGAGTACATTTCAACATGCAGATAGCAGAGAGGGCAAACTGGAGTGGAGAGGGGCTACAACCCCTCAGTTGTGTACTTCTTCAAGCAAGGTTGCACATCCTACAATAGCACAACCAACTAGGGACCAAATGTTCTCATACCCGAGCTGACGGGAAACATCATTCAAACCACTACAGAGGCTTATTTGGTCCCAAGTCAAGTGTTTTGCAGGGACACAGAATAAAGATTTGGGCTGCATCTGAGAAATACAGCCAAAGGAAGATGGTAACCACTGGTCAAAACATGACCAGACTCTTCTCTTCAGCTCTTGTCATCTTTTGTAATGAAAACTTGGAAGGGAGGGGGCCAGTATGTTTGGAGTAACCAAAATGTGGCCCATGTCATCTCCAAACCTAAGTCTTGAGAAGAGCCAACTCAGGTGTTTAAAATGAACAAAGAAGGCTAAGCCAGGACCAGATGGCCACCTCTCACTAGCCAAAGGGATATTACAAAGGAGAGGAAGTTGAAATTATTATGTGGGCTTCTCTTGACATAAGCAGAAATCGGGAACCAAGCTACAGAACACATCTAACACATACTCAGGAGCAGAAGAGGGGGCCCTACGATGTGCACGGTCATCTCAAGAACTCAGAGCAGAGCCTCCATCCAGGGATAGGGGAAGTATGTTCAACGAATGGGAGCTGGGAACCTGCCTTGGGTGAAGTATTGAAGGGGAAGCTTGCATCAAGATACTTAGTATTTTTTCACCACATGTTCTAAGATATTAAAATAATTTTTAAAAACTATAGTGGACAAAATATCAGTATCTGGATAAAAGGTCACATTATAGACTTTTCCCTTTTGTCTCAGGCTCCAGGGGGCTCAGCCAAAGAGTGATATAGAATGATAGAGCGTTGTGAAGCTATGTTAGGCCAGGCCAGATGCAGAAAGGGTAGGGATGTTCCAGAAGGGTGAAAGCCATAGGCTGTGCCTTGCTGCTGGCACAGGAAGTCCCTCAGGAAGGTTTTCAGAATTACCCCGACCTACAGTGTCAGCTTTGGGCCAGAAAGTGAACTTGGAAAAAGGAGAAGCCAGGCTCCAAAATCTATCCATCGGGCATGCAGGTGGTCACATGCAGTAGAAAAGGACTTCACTGGATGCCCTCGGAGCAAGCCACCCCAAGAAGCTTTCCGGGGGTGGGGGTGGAGCTAAGTAGAGCAAAATCAAGAAAAAAGTGTCTGTGGCAGGTCAAGAACAGCAGGCTAAGAAGGGGATCACAAGAGTAAAGGACTGCAGGTGGGGCGGGGACCACATGCTCAGAAAGTGCTGGTGGCGTGACCTGGGTTAATGGAGTGCAGAGGTCAAAGGCAGTGGGAAATGAAGCATGAAGGCACCAAGGACCCAGCTGTAGACCTTGGCCATGAATGGTGATTGTCCTGAATGCCTGCTGTGCTCACTCCCTGCATCCCACTCTTCTAGGAGCCTGGGATTTTTTTTCCCCCCACACTCCACTTAACCTAATGTCCTATTGGCTGAATCAAGGTCTTTGTCCCATAGGCTTCTCTAAATGATGAGATATTCCTAATAACTCTCCATGGACTCTGAACAACACTTGCTTCAAGATAAACCATTATGGCGTTTGTTCTCCTCTAAGCATGGCTTGCCTCCCCTGGTTTGTCTCTCTGCAGCTGTATGAGAATTCACCCCCTGTGCTGCTCTCCAGCCCCTCCCCCTGTGGGGTCATCTCCCCCCACAGCACTGTGAGCATACCACTAGCCTTGGAGACGCAGGTCACTGGTGCACATCGATCCATAGTTTACATCTCGGTCTTCGGGAGCCAGGAAGCCCCTCTGGTGAGTCAGTTTTCAGAATCGTCAAGGTCACATGCTCCCTACCGTAGAGGCTTTTAGCTTCTTCCTTGGAGGGGTGTGTCGTCATCATATATCCTTTGGTTTCTACAGTTACAAGGCTTTATGTTTTCATTCTGCAGAAGTAAAACACGTGTGTCATATTACCTGGGGAAACTGCATGCAGATGCATCCAGAACTTGTAAGGTAGTATAGAAAGGGATTGTTCTTAAGCCTAACTTGAGTAGCACTATTTTCATATGCATATTTCATATTCGTGCACACACATGCACACACACACATGCACACGCACACACAAACACAACACATGTATACATGGTTGGTGCCTCTCCACGGTCAGCATATCTGTATGTTCAACAAGCTCCTAGTTGTTGCTAACAAGCTCCTAGTTTGCTCCTAGAGCAAAGCTAAGCTTGGCCATCACTCGGTCACCAACGGGCTGTTCCCCAGATCTTCTCCTGTAGAGCAACTACATAAACAGTCACCCAAGTTTACCTACTGGAGCTGTTAAGAGTCTCTCCAGGCAAGGTAGGGGAAAACCACTGAAAACTGCTGCTTAGGCTGAACTGATAAATCTTAAGTCTTAATGAAGTTTGTTTTCCTGGGCATTCAGTTTCCTTAGAAGCTGGTTAGTGTCCGTTGAGTGGATTCTGATCAGCTACGGAGCACGATGAGCTCAGTGTTTGCTTTGACCACTTCTGTGTAAGATGCTATAGGTGATCAACAGCAGGCCAGCATCTCCCGCATGGCTCACTGTGACCACCCTCCTTCACGCCCTGCACACATACTATTGGTTGAAGAAGGCAGCTAGTGCTTTAGGAAAGAAAAGGGCCTGTGCAGTTCAAAGTGTGGATTTCAGCCACCAACCTGTGTGGTAGCTTTGCCTGTCAGCCATTACCGGAATGGAAAAGCTGTGTATTAAATTCAGACACATACAGCAACACATAACTTCGGGTGTTCTCGAGAACAGATGGCTGAATGGGACAGACAGCTCCCAGGATCTGATTTTCTCTACTCTGTGACCCTGGGCTAGCCCAGGGAAGTTGATCACCCCAGGGAGGCGTGCCAGGCTAGACAAACAGGTCTGACCACATGTGTTCCTCTCTGTGTCCCTCGGACCACAGAGAACCAGCGGGAAGGGATGTGAGCTCATACCAGCACCCTCACCTGATCCTTTGTTCTTCCTCTTGTGGAACGCAGGCATGTAACATACAAAGTATTGGAGAAGGCCCCGTGATCTTCATACATCCCACTCAAATCGACTTTGGCAATATCTACGTCCTGAAGGACACCTCCAGAATTCTCCAGCTCTCTAACCAATCCTTCATCCCTGCAGTATTTCGGGCTCGCATGGTGAGTAAGTCCTGGGCTATCACAGCTTTGGCTTGTGTCCAGTGTTCCTATTTTTAGCAACATGTGTTTAAAAATGAGTTGCCAGAGCAGAGATTCTCATGGCTAAGCAGTAGGAAACTGTGTGGCTTTCATCCTTAGTTCTCTTTATTATAGTCCTTTTGTTAACCAAGAAGCACAATATACATATTTGGTAAGCAAGCAGATACAGTTCATATAATCTCATTTGGGAAGATGTTTGAGAAGCAACCAGCTTTAGCTCTCACTGAAGACGTTAGCTCCAAGCCCTCTGAAGAACATTGTCTCTTTGATTCCTGTTGGATATACATTTCTTAGTTTGCTTTTTGTTGTTGTTGGTGGTGGTTCATTTGGTGGTTTGGTTTTGTTTGATTTTGTTCTCCCCTTTCTTCAGAGACTATTTCAATGCAATTTATAAGGATGTATCAAGGCCAGAGAGACGGTTACACAGTTTAGAGTCCTTGCTGAACTCAGTTCTCAGTACCTATATTGGATGGCTAACTCCAGCTCCAAGTGATCCAGCACCCCCTTCTAGCCTCCACAGGCAATTGCACTCATGAATACACATACACACAGAAACACGCAAATTAAAAATAAAATAATTCTTATAAGGACGGATCACACAAGATACTATATGCCAAAAATGGAAATTAAAGAAAACAACAAGGCAAAGTATACATGTTAAAATGAGTCTGTCTCAGACCTGCATAACTCATGAGTATGATTTAGATCTGCTAGCCACATATGTACTGGCTAGTTTTGTATCAACTTGATACAGCTGGAGTTATCACAGAGAAAGGAGCTTCATTTGAGGAAATGCCTCCATGAGATCCAACTGTAAGGCATTTTCTCAATTAGTGATCAAGGGGGAAAGGCCCCTTGTGGGTGGGACCATCTCTAGGCTGGTAGTCTTGGGTTCTATAAGAGAGCAGGCTGAGCAAGCCAGGGGAGGCAAGCCAGTAAAGAACATCCCTCCATGGCCTCTGCATCAGCTCCTGCTTCCTGACCTGCTTGAGTTCCAGTCCTGACTTCCTTGGTGATGAACAGCAGTATGGAAGTGTAAGCCAAATAAATTCTTTCCTCCCCAATTTGCTTCTTGGTCATGATATTTGTGCAGGAATAGAAACCCTGATTAAGACACACATACAAGCCCTTATTTATTTACTTATTTAATTTATTTGTTCAAAAAAGAGATAATATTGTGTTGGTTGGGGGGGGTATGGCACACATTTTTTTAACTTGGGTATTTGTTATGTTGGTTGGGTTTTTTTGCTTGTTTGTTTGCTTGTCAAATTTAAGAATTTCTACTCTAGTCATTAAAAGTACCATTAACTTTAAAACTGGTTTTCCAAATTTAAACATAAAATTATAACCGGTATTGTTGTCTTCCTATCTCCGGATTATTGTCATCTGGTTAGGAGCTGTCAATATTTCTGAAGAATGAAATATTATTATTCTCATAGCAATCACTATTGAAAGGAATAAAATTAACATTTTCTCCTGACTCACCAGACACTGGTCCCATTTAGCAGCCTTTATCCCTCATCCTGATTCATCTTTATCATCATTTTCCTTATTCTTCGTCAAGCCATGTCATATAGCGACATTCACTGCTCTTTTCCTTTTAAAATTTTTTTTTCAATTTTTATTAGATATTTTCTTCATTTACATTTCAAATGCTATCCCGAAAGTCCCCTATACCCTCCCCCAACCCTGCTCCCCTACCCACCCACTCCCACTTCTTGGCCCTGGCGTTCCCCTGTACTGGGGCATATAAAGTTTGCAAGACCAAGGGGCCTCTCTTCCCATTGATGGCCGACTAGGCCATCTTCTGCTACATATGTAGCTAGAGACACGAGCTCAAAATTATGGAACGCTTCACGAATTTGCGTGTCGTCCTTGCGCAGGGGCCATGCTAATCTTCTCTGTATTGTTCCAATTTTAGTATATGTGCTGCCGAAGCGAGCACTCACTGCTCTTTTCAACATGAGGCCCCAAGATCTAATTTTTTTTTTTTTTTGTCTAGAGAACATTATTTAATAATTGATAGAAGAAAGTCCTGTCGAGAAAAAAATGTACTATTTACATTCATGGCTGCACTTGGTAGAAATTGTGAAGTCTTGCCTAGGAAATGTTGCTTTGTGGTCCAGTATGAAACTGGCCCTAGGAAAAGAAAGGAGTCAGTGACCCTCATCAAGAACCTAGGGGACTCAGCTGGGCCTGGGGACAACAGAGGGAAGACACAGGCAACCCAGAGAACCTCCAAACACACATAGCAGCTGTTCCCCCCCCCATTCACAAATCTCTAAGTTTTACTTTTCTTTCAAAAAGTTTTATTTTTACTGTTGCTGGTGGGGGGGGGTGGGGGGTGTTGTTGCTGCTGATGATACTGCTGATGGTGGTGGTGATGATGATGGTGGGGGGTGGGGTGTTGTTGCTGCTGCTGCTGCTACTCCTACTGGTGATGGTGGTGGTGATAGTGGTGTTAGTGGAGGCTGTGGTAGTGATGGGGATAGTGGTGGGGTGGTGATGGTGGTGGTGGTGGAGATATGTGCACTGCACATGCATGCAAATGCCTGAAGAAACTAGAAGAGCAGGTCCCTGGAGCTGGAGTTATAGGTAGTTGTAAGCCAACCCAATGTGGGTGCTGGGAACTCAGGTCCTTTGCAAGAATAGCACATGCTGTTACCCATAGAGCCATCCCTCTATCCCCCAGATTTCACTTTTAATGGCAATTTTTGATATATTTCAAAACACAGAAAGTACATCAAGGATCTTTTTATTAATATGGAGTATACAGTGAATGATCCAGCCGGCTTACTAAAACAGTGCTTTTCTTCCTTCCCACAAAGATTTTTATGATCCCATGTCCCAACAGAGATATTTCCTTACATCAGAGCCACGTATGTAACACAAGCAATACACTTCTGACTGTGTTTGGCCTCCATCTGCTCCTGGAGTGTTGGTGGAGTTTAGGCAAGTGTGAAATAGTCTCCACTGAAGTTATCTTAGTTGAAAACTGAACTTCTTTTATGTGGTAGCTGGGGTTTTGTGAATTTCCTGATAAATATGCATTAATGTTATAGAAACAGAATTCCTAGGCTGCCAAGCATTAGGGACGAGTCTTGACTAATGCTCACTTGCTCTCTTACCAAGCCTACCACAGATCCAGAGCCCCACAGCCTCTTCTTGCTGGCTGTCCTGATAGGAGGGGTCACTCTCTCTCCTCTCTTGGCTGTCAGAAAATGCCATCCTTCCCCAGATGCTCCCTGCCGTCAGCAGTCTGCTGCAATCTGTATCATGCAGGGCCACATGCATCACGGCCACCACTGTGATCAAAGTCTCCCTTAGCAAGAAACATACAGCTGAAGGGGCCAGAAGACAGGAAGTGGAAAGCCCTCCCTCAAGGTGATGTCAGGAACTTTAAAGACAGTTTAAAGTTTAATGTCTTAAAAATGCATACTAGTTTTTAAAAAGAGATAAAGATGAGACCTCTTTTAAAAGTTTAGAATAAAAGAACATATGCATGGTATATGTGTATATTATGTTTAGATCTGTAAAATTTTAACTTATCCTTAGCTGATGTCCCATGAATGGATCTCTATTTCTTTAGAGTAAATTGTGTATTGGTTTTATTTCTGTTGCTAAAATCCCCAGGGAAAGCAATTTGAGGAGAGTGTGGTGATTTGAATATGTTTGGCCCATGGGAAGTGGCTCTATTAGGAAGTGTGGTCTTGTTGGAGTATGAGTGGCCTTTTGGGAGTGGGTGTGGCCTTGTTGGAGTAGGAGTGGCCTTGTTGGAGTGGGTGTGGCCTTGTTGGAATGGGTGTGGCCTTATTGGAGTAGGTGTGGCTTTGTTGGAGTAAGTATGTCCCTGTGGAGGTCTCACATATATGCTCAAGCCTGGCCAGTAGAATTAGAGTCTTCTCCTGGCTGCCTGAGGAAGAGAGTCTCCTCCTGGCTGCCTGTGGATCAAGATATAGAACTCTTGGCCCCTCCAGCACCATGTCTGCCTGTCCATGCTTCCCACCATGATGACTTTAGGCTAAACCTCTGAAACTGTAAGCCAGCCCCAATTAAATGTTTACCCTTATGAGAGATGCCATGGTCATAGTGTCTCTTCACAGCAATGAAACCTTAACTAAGACAGGGAGAAAGGATTTCTTCTGGAAATCCAGAAAGCTAGAGTCCACCATGGTGAGAAAGACTTGATAACAGGCAGGGAGCACACAGCAACAGGAGCAGCCAGCTGCCTGATCACACCATATAGCACACAGGAATCAGAGGAGTTGATAGCAAGGCTATAAAACATCCTCCAGTAAGACTCCGCCTCCTAAAGATTCCATAACCTTCCCAAAGACCAGCACCAGCTCAGGTGTTCACACAGGATATGTGGGGCACACTGAATGTTCAAAACACAACTCTTGGAATACCACACACACACACACACACACACACACACATATCTAGAGGGCAGCCAGGGAGGAGTCTTATTTGGGGCAACAGACTAGAATAAATTGCTTCAGGTTTTGAAGAATAAAAGGTTCTGAAATGTGAGAATCTCAAGTATAGGAAGGCTCTTTGGACAGGATGTAGGTTGTCCTGACAGAGCTAGTTCAGGAACACAGAGTCTGTTCACTTGGAGCAGCAGAAATGATGTGGGCCTGGGGAAGCATCCTCAGGACCCTGAGGTCATCAGCACGAATTCGGAGGACACATGCGATCTCTTCATGGGTGTCCCTGGCTGGGCAGACAAGGACATTGCTTAGCACTTGCTCGGAAGCATCTGGAACCCTCTTCCTTACACTCCCAATACTAATTTGGCCCTGGCGACAGCGCAAAGCCTTCTGTTCCGATTTCAGTAAGACCTTGGGAGTCGGGTGGCACTGAGATAGATGTCTTTGCAGCGGCCTCTTGCCTCCGTGACTCAAGTGAGAAGCCACTGTGGTTTGATATTTAGAATTCCTGGAGCCCAGGAAAGGAAATTCTGATGCCTCATCCAAGCATGGATCTTTTTGTTGACTGTGCACTGAGCCACACGGTGACACAGCAGAGGGGACCCCGGTGTTCACATCTCAGACCTCCAGGCCCTGGGACACTCCCTCACCTCTACAAGGTCAGCTTTTCTTCTCTTATCTCTTTATGTATCTGTCTCATTCCATTGATAACAGTCTCTGCACTTCATTTCCAGCACCTAGCAACAGGTGTGGTAGTCACAATGGTGACAGTAAAATGAAGTCCACTGTGACAAATGGTTGTTTATTTATGGCCCCTATTGTATAGATACAATACAAACCTATCGTGATCACCATAATATAGCAGAAACAGCGATAAGGGCTGGTTAAGTTACTGTGGAGTTAAGTGGCAACCTAGCACTGTCCCTGGTGGTTTGACCCCAGATACACGCCCTTCTTCCCTGGTTCTGTACTGTTGAACTTTGCTGACCAGTCAGTGGGCATCAAAATGGCAGAAGGATTTTGATTTATATTAAGTAAGAGAATGGACATTATCCTGGACAATGCTATTTCCTTGCCCTCTGCTCCAAGACAAACCGTGTAATGAATTTAATGTGAACCCAAGTCATGCTTTTATATTAATACATAATATCTGTAAGTACTATATCTAAGTCGAGTGACTGCATGTGACACCTTGTAACTTACTGTTCACACTCAGTGTTGTGTTTCAAAACCCACCCACATTTACACACACATGTCTGTCTGCTCAGCTCAGCTGCTGCATGTATTCACTTTACTGATATTATGGCTATCTTCTTTTCCTACGAGTTGATAATTGGGTTAGTGTAACAGCAGCATGAAATCCTTGTCACTTTGTATATGCAAGTGATAATGTGGAGTTTATGCAGCGTGGACAAATACCTAGGTGTAGAGTTGTTGAGTCCAAAGCAATTTTATCAAACAGTGTGCCCTTCGGGAAGTACTTGAGCTTTCTCTCCAAGACCTAAAATGCAGTGCAGCCAGATTCCTAAGCTCTTGCCAGTGTGAATGTGAAATAGTATCCATGAAGAAAGTGACTTGTCCTTTCACTGATGAGTACATTGTCTTTCTCATGACCTGGCCATGTTGAGGCACCAGGGCAGGCTGCCGAGAGATTGAAGAAACTGCAGGGATGGCTTGAATGAGACATGAAATGGATTCGAAGCTACTGACAGAGAAGAGTAGTAGGAACACAGGAACACTCACAGAGAAAGTCAAAAGCCACAACTGACCATATAGACAGCAGGTCTCCCGGGGTGCTGCGCTAGAGTCCCACACATTAGCATCCCATTCGCTGCCCACTTCTGCCCTCCCCCTTCACCTCCCCCCCACTTCTACCCTCCCCCTCCGCCATCCCCTTCTGTCCACCCCACTCTCTTCCCCCAGCACACTCTGCCCTCCCCATTCGCCGCCCCCCTCCCCCATCTGCCCTCCCCATTCCTTCCCTGTCTGTCTGGGGACACAGCCACACTGGGGTTCTGAGATTCTCTACTCAGCTTTGCTATGACTGTGAAACACCTCTAAACTTTGTTGATTGGAAAGGTTCATTTGCTAATTTCTGCTGCTCACCTTATGTTCTTCCACCTCATTTCTTTACCACCATTTTGCTCTTTTTCAAGCACCTTCATCCGAACTAGCGTCACTTTCTACTTCAATCTGACGGGGCACCAGAGATTGTTAGTGTTTGCTTTACATGGCACATGGTACATATAGCGTCATGCATGTTCTTATTTTCAGTGTTTGTTATTCTAAGTCTGAGAGGGTTGTTACGGTTTTCTCTTTGTGAATTACATACAGATCTGTAGTTTTAACTCTTAACAGTTTTCCTCCTTATGAATGTTAATTAGATTAAAGTTAGAACACACGGCTTGAATAACACATACTCTAAATATGGTCTTTGGTAGACAGCATGTGGTTAGTTTTTATAGCTACTCCATATGACCCCAGGACAATTATAGATTACCTAATTATTAAGTGCACTGGACCATGTATTAAGTATTTGTATTATCAACTCAATATCATTAAATATATTGTTCATATCTCCTACAGTATTACCATTTGCCCAAATTCTGATAGGACTTCATCAAAGGCTCTCTCTTTTCATTTCCCTAGCATCAATTTTCACCCCATGTATTTCAAAGCCAAATGATGAATTTTATTATTATCCCTATTATTCCTCTTTCATAGTAATTATTCATTCTAATTTCTGTTTATCGTTTCTGGGTTAAATTCTATTTTTCCTGAGAATAATTTTAATTGCTATCTACCTGGTATATCTTTTTATTCCTTTAACTTCATTTTGTGATTTATTTAGAATAGTATAGAATTGAGTTTTTAATTTGTGTGTGTGTGTGTGTGAGTGAGTGACATGTGTGCAGGTATCAGAGTCCCTGCAGCTGAGTTACAGGCAGCTGTGAGCCACACATTGTGGATACTGGGAACCAAACCTAGGTCTTCTCAAGGGCAGCAGGGCTCTTAACCACTGAACCAACTCTCCAGCCCTGATTTGGATTCCTAGCTAGCCAATGATAGACTCTGCATTTAAATCAGAAAGCATATTAATGCCCTGTTGCTGATGGAATGAATTTGTTAATTAACAGTTCCAGAGGTCATGGTCTAAAATAAGGCTTAGTTCCCTTTGAGACTTTAGGAGAGAATGTGTTTTCCTATCACCTGGAACACTTCCTCATGGTTCCTTCCTCCATCTCCAGAGCCAGCAGCATCTAAGTCTCTCTCTCTCTCTCTCTCTCTCTCTTTCTGGTTCTGCTCCTTCTGTGTCTCTCTTAAAGGATATATATATATATATATATATATATATATATATATATATACAAACAAGCAGGCTATTTGGACAGATTGTTATGAAACTGATATTGAATTATACAAACACCAAAGAGGCAAAGACAATCCATGAGTTTTAGAATATTACTTAAGCAGTACAGAGAGTCCAGTGGACAGGAGCAAACACATTCCTTGATGACAGCTTTATTCTATATTCTGACGCAATTATACTTTAACACTTAGTTTAAGTTCTTGGTGTTTGACTAGTCAAGTGGAGGTTATTATAACTTCTGATTTTATTTTTAACTTATTTTTTACACTCCATATTGCATTCCCTGCCCCCATCCACCCTCCTACTGCTCCACATCCCACAGCTCCTCCCCCACCTCACCCCATCTCCACTCGGATTGCACTGAGCCAGACCAATAGTCGAGGTTAGTCTCTTTATCTCCAGGCTGGTAATCACTCTCTTATCAGGCTGGTAAACACTTCATAGACATCAAAGATTAGGAACTGGACATTGCCGGGAGGTGGTGGCACATGCCTTTAATCCCAGCACTTGGGAGGCAGAGGCAGGCAGATTTCTGGGTTCAAGGCCAGCCTGGTCTACAGAGTGAGTTCCAGGACAGCCAAGGCTACACAGAGAAACTCTGTCTTGAAAAACCAAAAAAAAAAAAAAAAAAAAAGATCTGGACATTTTGTGAAGACCATTGTCCAACCTTCCACACCCAAACTAATAGTTTACAACGGATCATGTCTACAGTTGTCTCTCTCCCTCCTCATTCTCACTCTGCACTGGGCTTTACTTTCACCATGTGACACCCCCCCCAAAAAAAAAAAAAAAAAAACACTACCACTCTATATCCCGTTTCCTTTGATTTATCTGGACACTGTAGATGCTATTCATGTCATTTCTTTAAGTGGCCACATTTACTTTCTCAGCAAATCAACTCTCTCCCTAACAACAATGAACAGACTTAGTATTTTAGTCTTCCTCAAGAATAAGGACAGTCTGCACAGCCACTGTACGGTGACCTTTTTGTGACCTCGTTGTTTTTTACATTTTGTGTAGACCATGAATCCTCTCTTCTTGACCATGGGAATTTCAACTTTTGTGAGGCTGTGATTAACCATTCACTGGATATGAATGTAGCTCCCTGGTAGCCTGCCCCTCTTGTATTCTGTGTCATTTCCCCTTTTCTTCCCATGCTGTGTTTTGTATGGTCAATTGGTTTGGCTTGGCGTGGCTTGTTGGTTTAGCTTGAGGTAGGGTCTCTTGCCCGGGCTGATTGAGTTCTTGTTAGCACAAACAGGTTTCGCACCTCATTCTCCCAAGCTGCTGTTACTATAGATCAGCACCATTCAGCCCAGCCTAGTTTGTCTTTCTCTTCGAAAAGTTACAGCTTTCTAAATTCTTCAATAGCTCCTCCTTCCGTTCGTCGGGTTCTTCCGGTCCTTCCTCTGAAGGTTGCTCCTTTGCCTTACTGGTGCTGGTCATTTCTGTCAGTTGCATAATTGTTCATTCAAGAGCAACTTGTCGGCCGGGCGTGGTGGCGCACACCTTTAATCCCAGCACTCAGGAGGCGGAGGCAGGCAGATTTCTGAGTTCGAGGCCAGCCTGGTCTACAAAGTGAGCTCCAGGACAGCCAGGGCTATACAGAGAAACCCTGTCTCGAAAAAACCAAAAAAAAAAAAAGAGCAACTTGTCATTTTTTAACTCCTTGATTTTAAAACTTTTTTAATCCTTTCATTTTCTTAAATTTCTGATTCATGTATGAGAAGATTTGAGACTTAAAATCTGGAAAGTGTTTCTTTGCTGCTGCTTCTGTTTCCTGCTTGTCTCAGGGTTTCTGTTGCGTTGACAAAACACCACGACCAAAAGCAACTTGGGGAGGAAAGGGTTTATTAAGCTTAGGCTTCCATATCATTGTTCATTATTGAAGGAAGTCAGGACAGGAACTCAAATGGAGCAGGAGCCTGGAAGCAGGAGCTGAGGCAGAGGCCATGGAGGGATGCTGATTACGGGCTTGTCCACATGGCTTGCTCAGCCTGCTCTCTTGTAGAACCCAGGACCATCAGCTCAGGGATGGCACTACTACAATGGTCTGGGCTCTTCCCCATTGATCACTTATTGAGAAACTGCCCTACAGCTGGATCTCATGGGGGCATTTCCTCAACTGAGGCTCCTTTCTCTCTGATGAGTCTAGCTTATGTCAAGTTGATACACAAACCAGTCAGTACACTACTTAAAAAAAAAAAAAACACATACACACACACACCCATACATATAACCCACACACACATACATATACACACACATATATATATATATACATACCTTCACATATAACCCATATACATATATACTCACACACTTATACAAACACACATACATATACCCACACACATGTACACACATATACATGCACTCATAGATACACACACATATTCATATACACACATGTACACACACATATACATGAATGTTTCTAGAATTTTCCTTGTACTATTCTACATAGATATTCTTATTTTACTTCTTGCTCATCCTTCCTCCTCTTTGTCTCAGTGGTATGCTCTAAATTACAAAGTCTGGCTTTGGTTTTTGGCAAATCTGAGACTTAACCCATCTTTAGTGACTGTATTTTTCACTTCCAAGATTTATAACTGGTTATTTATAAGTGCTTGTTCCTGAGTCCAATCTCCCTGTCCTCATTTCACAGGCTTTGTTTTGGTTGTATTACCCCATTCTGCAGCTCTCTGAGGAGCTCAGAGGTATTTTCTAATCAATCTCAGCTGGCACTATTGATTGTTCAAGAGCGAATCAATTGCCTGATTGTCTGCAGCTGTTCTTCCAGATGTTCGGCATTTTAAATAAGTCAGTCTGGCATGAGTACATATGTGCCTCATTCTTAGTGCTCAACTCACGCCTCCCTTTCTGGTAGTCTCACATTTACCTTCACTCTGGACAGTGATCAGCAGCCTAGAATCAAGTCTTGTGCCTGCCTTCCCGTGAGATACTGGAAAAGTCAGTTTCCAGTTGACTGGTGACCTGTCCAACAATCAGCCTGCCCAACAATCAACCTGTCAAACAGTCAACCTTCCCAACAGTCAACCTGCCCAAGAGTCAGTCTGTCCAGCAGTCAACCTGTCCAACAGTCAACCTTTAGTCAGCCTGTCCAACAGTCAACCTGTCCAACAGTCAACCTGTCCAACAGTCAACCTTCCCAACAGTTAACCTGCCCAACAGTCAGTTTGTCCAGCAGTCAGCCTGCCTAACAGTTGGCCTGCCTGACAGTCAGCCTTCCCAACAATCAACCTGCCCAACAGTCAGTCTGTCCAGCAGTCAACCTGCCTAACAGTTGGCCTGCCTGACAGTCAGCCTGTCCAACAGTCAACCTGTCCAACAGTCAGCTTGCCCAATAGTCAGCCTGCCCAATAGCCTGCCTAACAGTCGGCCTGCCCAACAGTTGGCCTGCCCAACAGTCAGCCCTCCCAACAATCAGTCTCCACTTCCCTCCCCCTCCACCAGGCCACATGCATGTGTAGACTGCAGCTTCAGGAACATTACAGCCTTTTTGTCACTCGCAGAGAAGCTGCCTTACCTAGAGACCTCAGCCCGCATCCCATCCTGTGTTTTTCAGTTTCTAGTTTTCTTCTTCAATCCACCTCTACTAATGTTCAGAGTCCAGAGCCTGGTAGATCCATGACTCTCAAGCCCTCATTGTTTCTGTTTCATGTGTGACTCATATGTTTATCTTGATTTTGAATATAGCTATGCTTAGCACCTTTTCTTCCCCAAAACTTTATCTCATTTTCTGATAGGCTAAAGTGAAATAAATGTTTTAAATCTTAAACTCATTAGCTGACAGACTGTCCTCTTGTGTTTTAGCCCTTTGAAGGTGCTAATACGCAATCCATTTCAAGAGAATAGTAGAATATGTCTTCAATGGAAATAAGAAAGAAGAGGAGTTGGGGGCACTGGTTTTTTTGTTTTTTTTTTTTTGTTTTTTTTTGGTTGTATTTTATTTGGTTGGTCTTGACTTTATTTGTGAAAATCTATTAAAAAAAAAAAAAAACTCGGAGCCGGGCAGTGCTGGCACATGCCTGTAATCCCAGCATTTGGGAGGCAAAAGCAGATAGATTTCTTAGTTCAAGGCCAGCCTGGTCTACAGAGTGAGCTCCAGGACAGTCAGAGCTACACAGAAACCCTGTCTGGAAAAAAACCAAAAACAAAACAAAACAAACTAGGAATAAAGAGACAGGAAAAGAATGAGTTTCTAACCTATGATGAGGACTGTCTCTCTCTCTCTCTCTCTCTCTCTCTCTTTTTTTCTTTTTGTACATGAATGGCTGTCATGGTCATCCCAACATGAGTTGGGCTCCTCCTGAGCCATCATCCCCAAGTGACAAGAGGGTCCCAGTGGCCATAAGATCGAGAGTTCTAGGAGCAAAGATTTGAGCTCCACAGAGAACTTCTCATCCCCCACCCCCACCCCCACCCCATTCCAACCTGAGATGGAGTTCACGTTCTCAAAACTGAAAGTGGAAGACAGAAGTCAAGAGTCCAGCAGGTCCCACTGATGATCTAAACTACACTGACAGGAGGAAACGATTGATTAGACATCAGGTAACGAGTTGGGTCAGCACCTTCTCTGAGCCTAGGATGACAAGGCTACCAGTCAAATACGATTAGTTTGCGTATAAGTTAAATCTGAAATGAACGGAGAGCATTTGCAAATGAAAGGGAGATGTCCAAAAAAAGAAAAAATACATCTTTGTTGGCAGGCTTGTCCAGCTCCATTCTACTTGTCCTGACTCTTAATTGGTTTTGGAAAATTGCTTTTTCTACTAATTGCTATTCAGGTGTGCAGATGTAGTAGCTATCATCCAGAGGAAGTATGAAGTCGGGTTTTTGGGTTTTTTTTTTTTTTCCTCCCTTATATCACCATTTCCTTCTCTGTGAAAAGGTTTAGCTTCTTCCTGGTAATCAGCAGCAGCCACCCAACTCATGTCACGTTTGAGAGATGATCTTTGCTGTCCCTGTCAGCTAAAGCATTCAGCCCTCTCATTCTGTGCACTGATGCTAAACCACCACAGTTAAATGCAGAGTTGGTAACAAAATGAAATTAGCACCTGTCTGTAATCAAGAAAAAAATACAAGGTTCAAGGTGTGCTGTGGACTCCTCAGGGGATCTTCATCGGAGAGAAAGTCACCCTCTTCTTTAGTTCCTCTTCCTGTCCTCTGTCATGAGCAAGAACACAGAGACTGGACAGATGTGGTGTTTGCCAGGGCAGAATTGTCTGCAGGAGTCCACTTGGAATATATCTTTTGTAAAGAGTAGCTGTAATGATATTGCTGTACACACACTAAATCACATGCTTTAGAAGACAAAAGAAAACCTGTCTCTGTGAGATAGCACATTAAATCCGTTTGCATCTGGCAGGGAAGACACTACCTAGGGGTGGCAGGGTCACGCCCCAAGCACAGCTTCTCGACGCATCTCGGTCACTCAGAAGAGCTGTAGAGTGTCCACGTGGAGGAACCAATCCTAATTCTTCACATGCTGGCTATATTATTTAACCCTTTCCACCCCGTGGTTCTTTCTCTTTTGATGGAACGATGGCAGTGCTATCTAGAAAGTTATGCAGGATGATATACAGAGGAAGCACCTGCTGGAAAGTTAAGAATTTGGTAAATGGTAGCTTTAATTGCTACTTGACAGACAAAAAGAGCCAGGGGAGGGAAAACAGCACGTGGAAAGATAAATATTTTCTGGTAACTGTATCCCAAGATCTTGTTCCAACTCCTTACCAGCAGGCCCAGGAGAGAAGAGAGAGGTCCCGATCCCACCCGGGTGTCTCTGGGGCTGAGTGGAATGGCAAGTGTCAATGGCCCAAAAGAAGAGAGTCTTGTTGAAGCAGGAACTCAACTTTATGGCATCAGCCTCTCGATATAAGTTCAGAACATAGGGAGAGGGATTTCAAACAAGTCTTGCTGAGTCACCTCAACATGAAAGTGACTGAGACAGGTCTCAAAACTTGAGCCAGGCTTGGGTTTGTCCTGAAGGCCCAAACCAGGGTCAAAATGGAGCCCAACAGTCTTATTTTTGTCTTAATAATAAGAGGAGGAGGAGCTGGAGAAGGAGGAAGAGGAGGCGGATGACATAGTGGTGGCGGCAGTCGTAGTGAGGGACAGCAAAAGAAGCCCTAAAGTTCCGAGTCAGCTCTGATGTCATGCAGCGCTCTGGAGAACAGAGGCTCTAATGCTGCCTTGTCCTCACTTTTCTCCCATTTCTCTAAATTTTTGAGAGAGGAGTCCTCTTGTGAGAGGCTTTGGAGCATCAGTATTGGTGGGCGAGCATCCTCTCACTGCAGAGGACCAAGGGAAACAGACTTCTTAGCAGACAGCTCTTTAGAAATGCTGTCTTTCTCTCAGGACATCCTTACTCGAACAACTGCCCCAGAACCATGCAAATTGTGTGTGTGTGTGTGTGCATGTGTGTGGTATGTGTATGTGTGTGTGGTGTGTGTGTGTATGTATGTGTGGTGTGTGTGTGTGTGTGTGTATGTGGTGTGTGTATGTGGTGTGTGTGTGGTGTGTATGTGTGGTGTGTGTGTGTGGTGTGTGTGTGTGGTGTGTGTGTGTGTATGTGTGGTGTGTGCACGTGCGCGCACTCGTACGCTCAGGAGCTATCCTGTTTGCTTGCATGTACCTCTCCGTGTGCTGTGTGTTCAAGCTGACACCTTTCACCAAGTCTTTAAAAGGAGGAGCCACTCAAGAACAGTGTGGTCAGCCTCTCTCTAACAGATTACTGGTCCATATTACTTAAGAACAATGAAAATCGCATATACTCAGTCCCTTAGTACAAAGTCAATTGGCCTTATAATTCTCAGTCTTCCCCCCTCCACAAGCATGCAGAGCCACGGCTTGAGTGACAGGGAATCTCTCATCAGCAACCAAATCTCTCCTATTTTGTCTACCCAGAGAAAAGCCCAACAAAATAAGTACATCTTGTCTGGGAAGCGAGGGAGCAACCAACGTAGTCACAACCCAAAATAGAAAAGGAAAGCAAGAGAAACATCCGGCTCTGCAATTGAGTCTAGGAGAGGTTGGAAGGTTGGAAGGAGCTTTCAAAAGACTTATGGTCTAGTGAGATACATTTTTGAGCAATTGTGGACCACAGATATAAACACTGATAGAATTAAAACCCAGTCAAATTCCTAGGCTGTGTGTTGGGCATTGATCTGCTTGCCCTGACTTCCCTCAGTGAAGGACTGTGAGCTCAGGATAGGTGCCTGGGGGTGGGGGGTGCGGCGATTAGTCTCTGAGAAATAAAACTGATGGACCATTTAAGAGCCCATCCCCACCCATGGCTGTACGTCTGTAGGTAAAGCCTGTGCTTGCTATGTCAGAAGCCTAAGTGAAGAAAGGGGGCTGCTCCTAGGAAGATGAATACTGGATTCAAAAGACCCATAGCTCAGCTGTGAGCAGAGTTTGTTTGGTCTAAATACAAAAAATGTTTTTTTCTCACCATGAAGTCATCCCAGCTTGGAGGATGGAGAGAAGAAAGTGAGAGAGAAGCGTGGTGAGGGAGTAGAGCTGTTCTCACCCTCACAGAGCGAGCAAACTAGAGGGTGCTCCCATATCACCCCCAATGGATCTCAAAACAGGGACTGAGAGCCGATGACCTAAGAACAGGCTGGGCTTGCCTGTGGCCGAGAATTGGAGTAACTAGGAAAGGTGGGAAAGAGGACTCAGAGGACTAGTTTTTTCTTACCGTACACTTTCTCTAGAACCATTTGTCTCGCCACATATGTCTGTGTATACATATGATAAGAACAGAAACAAAACCCCACCCCCACGACACAGAAAATACTATATATATGATGTGACGCCATTTATAAATTTGGATGCAAACAAAAGGGGGTTTTCTTTCAGTCAAAAAATAAATCTGCAAAGACACAGAAAATTACTAATGATGGCTACCTCTGCAGATGATGGCCAGGAACTTCCTGTATGTAAGGGTAGAGAGGAAGGAAGGAGGGAAGAAGGAGAAGAAGGACGGAGGAGGGAGAATGAGCTCTACAGAGAAAGGATGCTGGGGAAGAGCTCGGTGGCAAAGCATGGATGTAGCATGTACAAGGCCCAGCTCTGTAAACTGGAGAGGCAGAGAAAGAGAATTACTAGATCACTTTTTAGGAGACACTTGTTCACTGAAAAGTGAGTGTGCACCACCCTTGTCCTGCCCTTCCACAAATTGCTTCCTTCTAGAACAGCTAAAGATGGGGAGGGGACCATTCATCACCCCACCATGCAGGTGACTACCGCTAAACTTTGGATGTTTACTCTCCAGCATTTCACCCCTGAGGCCTCTGTTCTCCCTTCCCCCACCCTGTGAGGTAACTTTTGTTGCCAGCTCTTTTCATGTCCGACATATCGGCATCAGTCAGAAATTTTGTACCAGTTTCTAGCCAGCCCCTCACCAGATGTAAAGCGTGATACTCCCTCCCATGCTCTTAGGAACGCTGTCACTTTGGCCAAATCCAACAGATCTGCTTTTAGTGTTCATTCTAAGTTTGCGTTTCTTTGGTCTTCCAAAGACTGTCCAGTGAGACAGGACATTTTTTTCATGTACCTGTTGACCGTGAAGTAGATATTATTTTTGAGCCTTGACCCATTGCTGGCACTCTGATGGCCAAGGGGAGAAACAAACCAGAAATAGAAAGGCTCATTTCTTCAGAATTCACAATTGCACAGAAGAAGCAGGCCAGCAACACAGCCAGATGATACAATGTAAGCTCGGAGGAGGAAGTGGCCAGTTCTTCTGCCAAAGGGAAGCCTGTTACCAGTCAAAAGAATGGACCAGAAGCTTTAAGGCTAGACACCAGGAAGACAAAACTGGGCATGCATTTATATATAATGACTGTGCTTGGTTTATAGCAGGTGACCTTCTGCTCCATGCAAGAAGTCTAGAAAAGGCATTGGGGACCTCTTAGTAGAGCTGGGACTAATCTCCAGACCAGAGGTCGTGTGTAGGGTACCAATCCTGATGGCAGGTCGCCATGTTTGCAGAAGGCCTCAGAAGGACCTGAGGTCCCACTAAGATCACTCCAAACCCTAAGTTCCCAGTCATAAAGTGGGAGGTGGGGTAGGGCGAGGGCTTAGACATGAACCAAACAGAACAAAATTATGACAAAGCTCAACCACATTTGCAGTTTGTGTACTCCGAGGCTTGTATGAAAAGCTTTTGAGTGAATTGGGGTAATTTTATGGGGGAGATACATAGATGTCTAAAGGGGGCTCAGGGGACCGATCTAGACAGTAAGGAGCCAGAATATTTCACAGAAGATGACCAGGCTCAGGTCTGTATAATATAGCACCCTCGGTGACATGGATTAGAAAGTGACACGAGTAAAGCTCTCTGCTTCTTGAGTGGACAAGGTGGGAGACAGCACCCATTTCATCCAGCACAATGTGACAGTATACACCTAGAGTCCCCAGTGTATGTCGGGGGGGGGGGTGTTCCTTGATACAGAGAGAGAGCAAGCCCTGGTTCCAAAAGAAAAAGAGAAAGCACAGTTAACAGATGGAGAACCTGTAACCTAGACTGTAAAATCAGCCCAAGGTCACCCAGCTGCAGATGACAGACTTCAGGATTGGCCACTAAGCCGCATGACTCCACAGCCCACACTTCCAGTCATGACCCTACACGTCCTCCCTTGGAAAGCCTAACATCAGTCCTTCTGCATCTCCCTCTTAACCCCCAGTTAATTGTTTAAAGCAGCAAAATGACTCACTTCAAGGGCGAAGGGTCTATAACTCCAGTTGCCATTTAGATGATGAAAAGGGGGTGGCGGCCCTCAGTGAGACTCCATTGTTCTTGCCCCACAGAGAAAGGACTGTCTGCTGAGATAATAGAAGTCTACCACAGTCCCTTGATCCACACGTGGGTTCCTGTTGTTCTCTGCTTCCCCTTACTTCACGGGAGGAAGCCTCATGGGTCTCAAATGGCAAAGGAGCTGTTCTCCAGTTCACAGTGTTATTTTCTACAGGCATCATAGTCATTAGCTCTGCATAACAGCAGGCCCACCAAAGCATATATTGCCAAAGTGACATGTGCAAACAATAGCAACCACTTCTGCCTTTTATGGAGAAATATTAAACACATGATAAGGAAACTTATTTTTAAAAGCCCTGTCTGATTTACCTTGGGAGCCGAACCTACATACAGAAGCTCAGGGATATAGCCCATCTTCACAGATCAAAGGCAAATGGTAACATTAGGTATGTGGGACCTTGCAAGGAGGGCTCATCCCTAATCACCAGAGGGCATGGAATTCTGAACTGTAAACCATCACAAATCCTCCATCCTTCCCACAGCCACCACACACACTTGCACATTAGCATGCAGTTCCTATATATGCTAGCTATGGGCTGTGGAAATGGCTGACTCCCAAGCCCTAATTTGCTGGAGAAAAACAAACAAACAAACAAACAAACAAAAAAACAGAGACAGCCATTACTGACTGTCTAGTTTTTATAAGATTATTTTTTATTTGTGTATGTGCTTGGGGTAGAGGATGCCTTCAGGGACCAGAAGAGATCAGACCCATGGATCTAGAGTTGAAGGTGGTTTGTGAGCTGCCAGATGTGAGTGCTAGGATTGGAACTCCATACTCCGTGAGAGCACAAGCCCATGCTCTTGCATAGTATTTGTTCATCTAGGACTGTACTTATCACACACTAGTCATAAGCACTCCACTTATACTGACCACTTAACCACAGAGTCAGCTCCCCAGCTCCAACTGAAGTCTTAATGGGAAACTTTGTAGAGGGCTTGCTCTCAGCATCTTTGAAAGAAATGTATGGAAGCTCATATTCACCTTCTATTGCTAGGTTTCAAATTCTCATAAGCCTACTGGTTTAAAACATTACTAATTTGTAATCTGTTCTTATGTGTCAAGAATCCAGGCGTGGCTTCCTTCTCATAGGGTCACCGAGGGCTGGAATAAGTATGTTAGCCGACCTACATTTCTTGGGGGGTGGAGGGGTCGTTGGCTAGGGTGGATTCTTCCTCTGACCAGTGGTGGAGGAAGGATCCTCAGAGGAAGGAGCCACAGCTTGGATCCCTACTTTGCTGGCAGACTTTTGCTTGCAGTTGAATGGCTGACAGTACTCTCCAGTCTCACTTGTTATCAGCATGGACTGCTCTCAATAGTTACCGGGCCACCATAGCTACCCTATTACATGGCAATTCCTTAACGTCTCTCAGGCTCAACATTTCTGTGGTAAGAAGGGTTCAGTCTCCTTTGGGCCTACTGAAGAAGATCTCCCATCTGAAGGTGAACTGTTTTAGGACTTTTAACTGCATCTGCAAAATCCCTTCCTGGGACCATCAACATCAGCATTTGACTGAATAACAGAGACGGATTAGTTAGGGAAGCAGAAACCAGCCTGAGTAGGGCCACAGGCCTCATCCGGCCCGATCAGCGCCGGGGTAGCAGGAGCGCAGGGTTGCCTGACACCCGCCAGCTACCCACGACCCCCGCCGCAGGATTTTGGGACTGCTGGTGAGTGGAACACAGCTTCTGCTCCAGTCCAGTCACGCGGGACCTGAGATTGCTCTGGTTGGGGAGAGAGAAATCCGGCCTACATAGGGCCACAACCCTCTTCCGGTCAGAAAAGCACCGGGGCAGCTGGGGCGCAGGGTCTGCTGACACTCGCCAGCTACCCACAACACCCGCCACAGGATCTTAAGACTTCTGGAGAGTGGAACACAGCTTCTGCTCCAATCCAATTGCACGCGGGACCAGAGACTGCATTAGTTAGGGAAGCAGAAAACCGGCC